>NC_092431.1:5904854-6060854 GCF_036169615.1 Heliangelus exortis
AATGGTTATTTCAATGTTATAAAATGAAGTACGAACCTCATCCTCCAAAACCAGGTGGGGGAAGGAACAAAATCTCTTTTTCCTCCACCTTTTTCAGGGCTCACTCAAAGATTTAAGCCAAAAAGTTACATTGCTTAATAACTTGAGGATGTAGCATTCTTTGTAATTCCACATACATGGGATAACCCATGGTGAAACATGGAAAACTGGAAATACATAGCATCCCTTTTTGGTTATTTTCTTTTACATGAGGGTTAACAGAGTGGACTAAGCTCAATCTTCCCTTGCAAAAATGGTTTTTTTTTTTTTCCAGATTGACATAGTGTCCAGTAGAACAGAAAACTGGTCTATAACTAGGTTTAAGAAGGTACCATAACCAGGCTAAATATACAGTCTGTGTATATTCATCTCACACAGGATTTAGCACACATCTCTGAAGACAGAAAACTCAAGGACCTTTTTGGACTGTACCATGATTTCTGAAAATTCAACCAATGGAAGCTTTTGGCTTGTCAATTCAAACTCCAGATTCTTGTTGGATCTGGGTCCTGTGATTTGCAGCATGACAAGTTCTTGTCCCATGCAAGAACTGCAGCAGAAATTCCCCCTGATGCTTACTTAGCAAAACCTCCCTGAGGTTCCTGGTGTATCCACACAGCGAGCAACAAAGAAAAACAGTGATGAGGAACACATTCTGGTGCCTCATCCTGCTCTATTTATGAGATCTGCTTTTATTGACACCAATGTGAACACCAATTGGAAAAAAAATACTGAATCAGGCTGCAAACTGTGTAAACATTTCATGGCTGTGAAACTAAATAATGTAACTATTAGTAGAAAGAGAAATGGATTAGTTTGACAAGTAGTTGGACATAACACTATTTCTAAATTAAAATTTTACTGCAATCCCAAGCTGTTTAAATATATAACATTTTTGCTACTGAAGCACACCAAGTCTAAGCCAGAACTCAAGAAATACCTCTTAAAAATAATATTAAAATTATCTGATCTTTACAATACCTATTGTTTACACCATGCCTTTCATTTCAAGGTTCTAAAGCACATGCAAAGACTGCTAATAGCAAGAAAACTAATTTAGAAGAAAAACACATCCCCAAATAGGTTCCTTACTGAAGTTCTCAGGATGATAGGACAAATTGATACCTGTACCACATATCTTTAGAGACTTTGCAGTTAATAGTCTGCTTTGGATGTTTTTCTTACATATTCAATGGTCACTATTTGCAATGATAGTGGCTGTCATTTTTAATTAGCAGTGGATAACAGCCTGCTAACATAAAAGACATTCAATACTTATAATAAATAACTGTCAGCTCAAAAAACACCTTAACAGCAACTGCAGGTATACATTGGTTCTGTGGACTTCAACATATACACACAATAACTTCTCCCCAAACTACACAAATGTGATTAGTGACAACCAAGACTAATTTTACACCAATTAAAAATTTAAGAAACAATGCTGAAACTGCAGAGGGCAGACTCTTACAAATTAACACTTTTACCTCTAAAAAGGACCCCCGTGAATCAAAGATGGTAAATGGCAACATGTTTTAGCCATTAAAGTTTAAAGCCAAATGCCAAAATTAAGACACCACCTTTCAGGATACAAAGTTATCCCAGTCTGACTGTCACAGTAAGGACTCTACACAATCCTCCTCACTTTACACCACAAAACTATGAAATTTATTATGAAGGTGAGGCACTCAAACTTTAAAGGAGGTGTTGAAGCACTGAGACTGGATATTGAACAAGTTCCTGTTCTATGTCTAGATCAGGACAACCACAATTTATGAATCACATCAAGACCAGACTGCTGTCCCTTGCCTTACCTAGAACTCAGACATTGCACCATCTAGAAATCCATCTAAAAGAACAGAAAATCTTAATGGCATTTCTGGGAAACTTGTGACTAGCAGGCAATGCCATCAACAATGAGTTCTAAATAAGGACTACAATAAATTAAATCTATACATTTAGAACACACTACCAGGCAAAACACTACCAAGCAATCATAAAAATGGAAAAAAGTAACGAGGAAAAGAGGTAAAGATGTGGTCAAATACAGAACAAAATCACTGAAAACAAAATGCAACCATCTAAAACTTGGAACTACATTAAAGAGTGCTTAAAATATCTGCCAAACTTACCTATGTATCTACTAATTTTGCTGTTCAATGCTAATTACAAACTGGAAACTATTCTTACAACTTGTGCACCCTCCTGCTAAATTCTTGTCCTCCATAGATTCATACTGCTTCCCACCCCCAGCCCTGACAGCAGAAGCAGGTAACCTTTCCTGGACAAAGTTTTACTGCATCCACAGCTTCAGTCATCCCTTGACAGGGCAGCAGAGACACTCAAGTTAAAAGCAATGTGACAGAGATTTAATTAAGACTGATTCAAGTACCAATAAAGTCCAGAAACCTTAATACACAGTCAGGATGCAACTGTGTTTATTTTAATACAGTCACATCAGGACCAGAAAAGCTGAATTTGTTATTTCTCCCACAGGGATTAATATATCACCTTGTTTTTGACATCATCATCAGTACAACAATGCAGGGCATAAAAGGATTTTAAGCTGCTTAACTTTGATGACCCTACCACAATCTTGACTTTCTTCAAGCTGACTTTGATTTTGCAGATTGTTACCTCCTGCAATTTCCTGTCCCACAGTTATTGAGTGGAATGGGAAATGGCAATTATTTTCTCCAGAGAATCTTTCCCAGATACTTTGACCCTAAAAGTAAACAGGATCTTATCTTTCATTTCTGTGCCAGCATTTGGGGAAACACATCAACCCCTGCACAGCAATGTAAGTTTAACAAATCCCTTCTCCTCTGTCACAGTCAGAACTGCACTGGTCACCTCCTCTCTCAACTCACATTGAAGGGGATCATGGACTTCATTTTTGTATCTATTTCTGCCAGAGGGCCTGAGGAAGGACATGCTAACTGCATTAGATCAAGATCACATCAGTTGCATTGAAAACTCAGAATTATTATCACACTCTTATCACTCTCTCACTGCAGAAATGGAGAAAGAAGAATGGATATGCAAAAAAGATATTATGCTGAGAACTACTTAGAAAAAGATGTATTTTCAAGTATCAACTTTTTATTCTACTTGTCTGTCACAGGGCAGCATAAACAAAGTAAAAAAAAAAAACAAAAACAAAAGGCAAAGGTACATTGGACAGCTTAAGAGGAGATAATGAGAAAATGTCATGCTAAACTTTTTCTGGGGAAGGAAACAAAGCAGGGCAATTAGGAGAGATCTACAAAAAAGGACAAACAACATCTTTGAAATCATCATTGCTTCCTTGCAAAACACAGGGGAGATATTCCAGTTCCCAGAGGTATCACCAGTTGACACCATTCCATTGGTTAACTTTCCTCTACCAAACTCAAGCTGAGTTGTGTGAGCAAGATAAATACATTAACAACACAGCATAAGCTGTAATGATCTCCACAGAAACTCCACCTCATCATTACTGTTCTAAAACAACACAGTCACATAGTTGATGCCCTAAGATTTACCAAGCTAATCAAGGACATCATTTACCACATAGAGCATGGGCTCAGTTTCTCAAAGCCAGAAGAATCATTCTCCCTACACACACTTACTCAGAAATATAAACTGCTTAGATTAAGAAACTTTTATTTATCCTATTATTTTGGTGTTAAGATAAATTCCAAGCACTGCACAGACAGAATACATTCATTGTATAAACAAATTTTACAAACTAAGCCCTATTGTCTTGTTCTTCCAACAAGGAAAATACTCATTTCGAATAGTAAACTGTTGAAGAAGTTTGCTTCCAAGATTCTAAAGTACCTTGTAGAACAAAATCTGTACTTGGAACAACAAAATTTAAAAAATTTTAAGTGTTTGGGGCTGCTTCACCCATATCCAGGGACAGAAAACAGCAAATGGCCGCTTTCAATAACAAAACACTGACTCTGCCATCTATGAAGTTCCTAGTAGATAACTGAAGCAGAGTAACACAGGAAGGAACTGTGGAAATTTAAGACAATTTGTACTTCAAACTATAATTTCTTAAATTTTACCATCAAATTTAATATTTAACTGCTCTTCTCTGAGAAGTGATTAAACTGATCTGGCAAGAAACAAATGACAAGGCTTACTGTGAAGTGTGATGATCTGTACAGGCTGACAATAACCACTCTTTCTAAAATTTGTTTCACACTTTTCCACCATTAAGATATCCTACATACCCCACATTGTACCTGAAACCAACTTCCATGTCTTTGCATGATGTGCAAATGGAGCAAAAATCACCTCTCGGAGATCTTCGATCACCTCAGACTTTGTGTTGCACTGCAGAATTTCCATGAGCACACACAAAAAGAACAAGATAAATACTGTAAACTTTAATCCTGAAAACCCTTCCTCACTTCAGTGAAACTATCCAGGTGTTTGAGATTAAGCAGAAATATAGCTGTTTGTACTGAAATTTTCTATCTTGAACTTCTTGTCTTTGAAGTCCATAAATATAATTGAGGAGCTCAAAGGTTCTCTGATACAAATGTAAGCAGTCTCATGGGACAAAATGAGAGTTTATTGGGTTTTTTCAACATCCTAAGATGCTGCTAAAGTTACCCTTCTGGCTGAATCCCACGAGAGCAGCTGAGCAAGCCAATGAAGGCCCATTTTTTGTTCAAAATTTTAAAATAGGGATTGACAAGCTGTCAGTACTCAGCATCAAGGTACTCACCAGCCAGCTGATACTGAGCTACCTTAAAAAATTGTAAATCAGCAACAACTGTCTGGAAATACTTCATCAATGCTATCCCTGACCTTTTTTTTCCTGGAAACACTTTGTTGTCAAGCCACTAGTAATTTTTAATATGTTATTAAAGCTTAATTTTTGATGCAAATATTACTTGAGTATCCACCATCCACTGGTCATGTGCACTGCTCTAAGACAAAATACTGCTTGTCTCAACATTTCATCAGTAGATACTTAAGTCCTTTAAAAAGGAATTACCACTTTATACCTTCCACAGATGGCAAATGGAAACAGAAAGATGGCTTGACTTGCCCTAGTCCCATAGCAAAGCGAGGGAAACACTATTTTCTCCAACTGTCCTATCCATTAGGCTGTACAGCATCCTATACCTGAGAAATCAGGTGCATTGCTCTTAAATATAATAAATCCTAACAAAGTAGGATGATAAAAGTTTCAAAATACATTGAACAATTATCATGCATCAGTAGCTATATCTGAATTTTACTCTTTTTTTATGGAAGCTTTCTGCTTCAATCTAAAATATCAATCTTTGTATAAAGTTTTCATCTGAAATGATACTCCATTATTAATGCAGTAACAAGGTACCATTCCATTCAAACACCAGCTCCAATGATAAGAAAAAAAGCAAAATATTGTCCACTAACAACAGCAATGAAACTGCTTTTCCTTCCCTTCCTCCCTATAGGGCAGAATACAATTAGTGTTTTGAATACTTTTCAAGAAATGGCAATTTAGGTACAAAAATCAATACATGTCAAGTTGTTCATTTCTATTGTGAAAACGATTTGTAACAAATGTGAATTACATTGCTGTTGGGTCTATCATTTATTATTTTGCCTGAAGTCCAAAGTGTACATTCCATTCCCAAGTTTAACCCACACTGTTGCAGAGCAGTACTGAATGCAGCCTTCTAAACAGGAATCTGATAACAAAGCTCTCAGAACACTTGAGAAAGGAAAGTGTGGGATTATGACTCACAAAAAAGCTAGAAGAGTTTCCAAGCAAATCCATAAACAAAAAAGTCTTAACACCAAGTGTCTAGACCATGCTGAACTACAAGTTCCCCTGTTGACTTCTCCTGAGACAAGTGCTTTTCAACTCCTGTGCTGAGCAGGGAGGAGGGGAAACTAAAAGACTTCAAAATACCTTATTAAATATGTTTCTAATACATTGCCCAAATAGTTTTGAGTAGGCTGCTCAGGTATGTTTCAAAACTCTATTACTATAAAGCTGAACATACCTCACATGCCCAAGATGTCTCTGCACTGTAATAGCAAATGCACTGGGAGAGGAAAATGGTCCCTATCTTGGAAATGAAGCTTGACCTCTCCCCTTTCTGCTTCCTCAATATCCCAAAGAGCTCACCACTAACTAAAATGTCTGGTGGCTCTTTCAGAACATAAAACTTCCATGTGCAAGCATCACAATCCTTCCCATACCCCTCCAAGCTGCTCAACATAATCTGAAGTTCTTTCTGAAAAGCTCTGGAAAACACAGAACCCTCTCAACTCAAGGAAAATCAGACTCATGGTCAAAGTCTCTCTGGCTGCAGTTCAAACTCCCCCAATATTTACCAGGTAGAACACTGAGCCCTGACTTTATTTTCCACTTCATATGACCACCATTTTTGAAGTTAAAAAAAAAAAAAAAAAAAAATCCTAAATACATACCATATGCATGCTTAAAATAGGAATGCTATGCAGTTCAAATAAATCAATATCACTTAATTTGGCAAGAACCTAAAATGAGTTAATTCAGAGAATCAGACTAAACCTGATTTTATGCTGTCACTTGGTAATGTAAAAATCTATGCTGGGTTCTGGTTTTGTTTTATTAGAGTGGGAGGATTATTTTAATATGGAGAGGATTGATTTCATTCCTGTATGCATGAGCTGCTGTTGATATTCTCAACCAGAAAGACTCCTTTCTAGAATTACCATCAATATATATTACAAGAGAATGTTTACCTCCACCCTGTCTCTGTTCTGAAAGCCTCCTTGGTGTAAATTCCCAGTGCCAGGCTACAGATCTCCTGCTAAAAATTTCTCTTTAGATTTTCTAATCCTTTTCTCCTTGATCTCCATTACACAAAAAGAAATCCAGATATGCACGGTCTGGGAGAAGCTAAGTAACTTTACCTCTCACCATAGTTACCACATCTGATTTAACCACTGGCTCTGGACATTCAATCATTGTCCTTTAAGATTTAAGCTCTTATTTAGCTATGACTTGACACATTCAACAAGCATAAAATCCTAAAAACAGACTGATTTTTAATAACATTAGCAGACAATTACATTTCAATCTCTGTAAGATAACCCACCAACCACCTCTGCTATTTCTGCACTCTGTGCGTTGTTTTCAAGGGTCTCGGAAGCTAAAATGTTTCCATGTGTTACTATCACTGCTATTAAAAAGATTTTCTGTCTAAATCAATCCATTGAATGATTCTGAAACAATTTTACATTCAGATTTTCATTGGTGTGCTCAACTATTCTATTAGACTTTTTTTGTTTCTCATGGTAACCAATTTTATTTGACTTAACTGAAGCTGTTCAAATATTTAAAAGGCACTCCGAGATGGCAGGAGTTTATCTAGGAGCATACATGTTGTGTCACAGATATTCCTTTCCTTTCTCTTACTCGCTTTTTTTTTGGTTTATTTTTTTTTTCCTTTTTTTTTTTTTTTTTTTTTTTTCAAAACCAGTAGCAGCCAAATGAGATCTCGACCAGCCACATTGTACCGGGAACGTGCTCACTTCATCTGTTGACGTTAATATTCAAGTTACAATGGGCACGTTTCGAAATTACAAGCTCGGTAGTTAAAAGAGATGCTGCTTACGTTCCTTCCTATGCACCGGAGCCCTTTGCCAGTATCGTTCAGGCACGACGCAAGAACTCAAGTATAAACATCTGCAACACCTCTCTGTTTTGTTAACATTCTTTCACACGTTTCCCTGCTAAGTCCGAAAAAGGCTCTGCGAAAAAAAAAAAAAAAAAAAAAAAAAAAAAAAAAAAAAAAAAGAAGAAGAAAAAAAAAAAAAAAACAACCACAAAAAACCCCAAACCCCCAAAAAACAAACCACAGTGAAATTGGAAACATCTGCGAGATAGCAAGGGAAAACGGAATGAAACATGAATAAACAAAAACATGGCGAAAGTGGCCTGGGGTTGTTACACTGTCAGATAATTTTTCCAAGCCCAACATCAAGGCTTTTGTTACAACCAAAGCGGTCATTTGCATGGAGAACCAACAGGGTTTCTTCTTCTTCAGCCGTTCCCCGCTCGTAACACACACACTCGCTCTCCCCGGCACACACAGAGCCGAAACCTCCTCTCTTTGCAAACAAACAACGCGGCTAAATCCGCACAGATTCCCAACCACGGCGGCTGCGGATCGCAAACAAGGCTCCCCGTACTCAACACTTTGCTTCCGAGACGTAATTTAGGTATAAAAATAACAGACAAACCTTTGGAGCGCTGCCCCAGCCGGAGTTCCTCTCTCCCTCTGCTCTGCTGTTACTGACAAGATCAGGCTGAGATTAACAAGTCCATGCTACTCTGACAGCCTGGCTCCTCTGCCTCCTGCAAACACGCCCTGGGCTTCAAATCCTACCAAACTTTCCGAAAGTTAAAAATGGAATGAATTAAAGGAATATAAAAGGACAATGGCAGGAAAGCAGAGAACACTGCCTGGACAATTATTGCAGCAGCACGCAGGGCACTGCTCTCTAGTTAAGGCTGTGTCAGCACTTTCTTTCTAAACACCCCCCCTGCCCCCCCCCCCCTCATTTTTCAGGGGGTTGTAACTCAAAGGAAAAAAAAATAAATGCCCACGGCTAAAAAATGCTTATAGGTAAACTCCCTCCCCTTTGCATTTTCAAACATCCATTTAGACCATTCAGAAAGTTACAGGAGTGTGTGCACTTTATCAGTAAGTCCCATGTGCCATCTTGATGCAAAAATACAGCCCTTCTTTCTTTAAGAGACATTTCACAAGAATCTGATGCACGCTGAGAATTTTTGGGCCCTCCTCCCCCCACCCCCTTTTTTTTTTTTTTTTTTTTTTTTAATAAAAGTTCACCAATAAATACTCGGACACCTGGAAGCCAGTTTACTTAAACATGGAATAATGTCAAAAAAACTTTTCCACGCCTGCATTGCCTGGTACCACATTAGTAACAGAGATGTTACAGGGTTTGCTCACACAGCTGATTCAGCACAGACAATGGCCTCTACTGAGGTCTCAACTCTAATCCATTATGGCAACTTTCTAACCTCAGTTGCTGAGTCCATCTACATTTTCCCTTGATAAGAAAAGCGTCCTTATAATCAGGCTAAAATAAGGAAACGAGGAGTTTGAGCTGCAATTACTACTTAACAATGCTCCAAACCCTGGCACATCAGGGCAATCTCTCCTGCTGTTGGTTGCTAATCGTTGGGTTTTGTTTGTGGGGGATTTTTTTTATTGTTTGGTGAGATTTTACACTCCTGGTAATTTCCTCTCAGGTACAGAAATAAACCCACCAACTTCTCCAGCCAATTTATATAAGCCAGATACGCTTTCTTTTAAAGTAAAAACATGTACTTTACATTGAAAATTGTACAACAGCCTAAATTTGCTGGGCAAGAAAAAGTCTAAGTTTTGCCACTTTTGACTGATATGGAATACCCAAAACAACAGGCAGCTCATTTGATCCTTACAAAACTCGGTGTATCAACACTTGTTCATCAAAAGGTGTCCCTCTGCTTTCCAGGAATTTCTGACTCTGCGATACTGTTGCATACAAACTATATAAAACCAAGTAGCATCCATTAAGACGGAGCAGTTCATTAAAAATGCTCAGCTGCTGTGAGTAACTCAGGAAAGCAACAATTTCCCCAGTAGGAATTGTCTTACAACACTCCATGAGCTTCACATTTTCCAAATCCTCATTATCTTCCATAAGTTCCAACATTTACTGAGTATCTGTCTCAAGGTATCTGAGATTAGTTCAGGTCATTTCTCATTTGTCTTAAAGACAGTTGCCTGGCACATTTTCAAGACAAACTGCTTTGATATTAACACCTTGTTTTGTACAGTGATGTGCACCCTAGTTGCTAAAAAATACCAAAATTTCTGTCATTACACAGAAGAAAAAAATAACATAGATTAAAGGTAAGATCCCAAGTATTTAATTCAGGGCATAATTCACCAGAAGAATATACTGAAGGTTTCTACTTCTGCATTGTAAACTGGACAGTACAGTCACCACCCACCTGCTAAGGGGCAGGGGGACAACCTGGGCTCCTATATGATCAGCCCTAAGAGTTTTTATCACTGGCTGATGCCAGTCCCATCTGCTGACACCCATTTGCTTCTGCCACCCCAGCACAGAAGTTATAATTTCCACAATGAATAATAAGAGTAAAATCTCAAGCCACAGCCCTCTTCTTCAGCATGCTCTGCTTTGCTCCACTGAACAACACAGAATTTATGTTCTTGAAAGATACATAATTTGCAGGCAATGCTTAATGGTGGACAGATGTTTTTCTCTAATCATTAATCCAGACCAAAGCAGAAGAATATAGGAGAGACTTTTCAGGTACCATCGTGTGAGTAACGTTCTCCTAAAGGTTTGGAGAATTCTGTACACACTGCTTGATTGTAACTAATTGCTAAAACACCTTAATAAGACACTAAATGAGGACAAACGTTAATAGATTATGATACAACTGAACAATGCAAAGAAATACAAAATGGAAGCTGATTTTTATTCTTCCTTTAACACCACTAGGGGACAAGGAAAAACAAACATAATACGGTACACAAACCTTCTTAGTAGATCCAGATTTCCATTTCCTATTTAAGAATAAAGCAGTAGAATTTATGAGAGCTGTAAAAGCCAACTTCTACTGGTAATTAAGTTAAATTTAATTGAATTAAGCTTCAGCTTTATAACTCTGTATGGTAGGTTACACCGAAGACATATATTAACCTAATATTAAAGAACAAAGTATATGAATAACCATACCCAGGAATAACAACAACCATAAATATTTGGTGAATTTCAGCAGGAAACTACAGATTTTAACAAGTTCAAAAGATAATGAGCTTAGTTCTTATCTCCACATTTATCATGCCAACATTTACACTATAAATCAGCAGCTGCAACTAAAGTTGAAAACATGCCAGAAATATGCATAGATTGTATCAGTATTTGCACATGGGGACTGGAACATAAATTAGTTGACACTCAGAACTTAAAGCTTCCACTGTGAAGCTGCAATATTTAAAGGTTAAAGATTAGACATGCTCCCTCTTGTGTTAAACCAAGAATACATGGAATACATGCTGTTTTCCCTGACATGATGGTTGCCTGGCCATCTGTTCCATTAAACAACCCTTTAACTTTGGCTACGAACATCTAACAAACCTTCACCAGTAATTCTCCAGTTTAAAGACAGATGTAGTCTGAACACAACCAGTATCCATTAAGTATCTGGGTTACATTAAATTAGCTCCTGGATTATCAGAAAGGAGCACTAAGGGAGTACAAATAAACAAATATGTTGCAAATAGGGTTTTTTTGACAAATACACATCTGACTTACTAAATTACACGGAAAGTCACACTTCTGTCTCTACAAGCATCACAGGCCTAAGGAGTTCAAGTATACAGAGTTCAAGCCATTCGGTAACATGAATGATACAGAGTATCAGCAGTTTCCTTTTACACATCAGCTTACAGAATCTTTTAAGGCAAACAGGAACAACGGGGAAAAGTTACAATGCCACATAATCATGTTTGTAAATACAGCAACAGCTGAACTAAATTTTCCTTCCTCTACTTGACAAGTTCAGGTGAACCATCCCCAACACAGAGCCTTAATGGAGTCAAAATCCTCCTTACACAAATCCTCTTGCAGAATCTGGCCCCAAGATCGTGTCTGGACATGAATGCTAATCCCAGGTGTAACTGGCACAAATGCTTTTACTAAAATACTTTTTAAACAAAGGCTTTGCACCTGGTGAGGGCTTGGCAAGTTACATTCAGGCTGGTTACATACATTTGCTGGCTATGGTCAGTACCAGACTGAATGCCTGGGTGGCTGAGAATAAACACAAGTAGCTTGAAGTGAATCTAATACTTAACCACATGACTTTACACATATTCTTTACCACCAGCCCTTTGTGGTGTACAGAAGATGCTCTCAGTGCAACAGGGCCTCTGCATGTTGGAGATAAATAATGTTCACTGATATTCCAAGAAACACACTTGTTAAATACAGGCTTGGGTTTTCAAGCCATGCAATCTAAATGTGTTTTATCTTCCAGTTTTTATTCTAGTCGTCTTCAGACCAGAAATAATACAACCACCAAGTATAGGAAAGACAACACAAACCACCACAATTGTTAATGGCTACAGGTTTTGGGGTCTTTTTACAGTCTCAAACCACAACAACAAACTACTGGAAAAACAACTGCTGGCAATGGCAAGCACCTGCATGGAGGAACAGAACTTTTCCCACTGATTTCAACAAGAGAAGAGAGTTTATAAACTATCAGTGCAGTAACAGCTCCTGAGCAGCCTGCTTTCACTTTCTTACTGCTACCTAATAGTTTCAATGTCTGACAAAATACCTTCCATCTCATTCACTAAGGTGCTCAAATCAGGGAGAAGCTTCATGCGGGGTACTAGAAGAGGACAAAGTAGATTGCACATCATCTGCCAGGTGATTAATGCTCCAAGAGTGTTTTTTATTCCCTCAGACACACAAATGGAGACAGTCTGCAGGATCAGGTTGGGGGTTGTTTTTGTTTGTTTGGTTTTTGTTTGTTTTTGTTCTTTTTTTAACGTGGAAATACCCAACGTACAAGAGGAATTCCTTCTCATTTAAACCACTGCTTTCCCCCTTACTGTCCCACCAGCTCCCGAGGACCACTCTCAGCGCCTGAGCAGAGTTACGCGGGGCAGAGAGAGATCCGCACCTCCCTCCGCATACACCTGGGAGCCCGCAAACCCAAACGACAAGAACTCAAGGGAAAAAAAAATCCCAGAGCTGAAAAACTGCAGCTCTAAACTCCTCGGTCCCGCCGGTGCTTCGGGCAGCGGGGCAGGACCGGGGGAGGCAGCACCAGCTCCGCTCTCCGCTCCGCAGCTGCGGGGGGTTCCGGGGGAGCCGCGGGGCTCTGCGCCCGCCCAGCCGGGGGAAGGAGGGCGATGGGGCTGCGGGAGAACTGCCCACCCCGGGCCGGCCGGGCACTGCTCCTCAGCGGCCGAACAGGAGCCAAACCCCCCCGTCCCCATCCTCCTCCCCCGCGGGGAAGGCGAGACCGGCCCGGCTGCTGAGGGAGCTGCTCCCAACCCGCGCCTCCTTTCACCGGGGAACTTAGCGCCGGCCCGCCCGGGACAAGGACCCCGCGGGGGCCTCCCCGCAGCGGCTCGGAGCTGCTCCCCCTCCAACCCCCGAGCTCCGCGGTGAGGAGCGGCAGCTCCGCGGGGAGAGGGAAACCAAGCTGGGCGCCTCCGCCTGAGGGAGAGCGGCGGCGAACGCGGGAGGGCGGCCCGGGGCTGGGGAGAGGGACGTGAGGGGAGGGGGACTCACGCTGTCTCCGCTATTTAAACCTCTTCCCGCCGCCTCCGCCTCACTGACTCTCACTCACTCTCTCCTCCCCGCGGAACTTACTGGGGGCGGCCCCTCCCCTCCCCGGCCGATATACACACACGGCCACACGCCGGGCTGCCGCTGCCCCGCCCACCCCGCCCAGACTCTTCAGCCATTCGCTCAACTCGCTGTCAGTCAGCAGAGAGGCGCTACGGCATTGGATGAGGGAACTGCCCATCAAAGCTTGCTCCGCCCCTTGTCCCGCCCCTCCCCTTTCCGGACACCTCCGGGGGTGTTAACGCGGCCTTTTCAAGTCACCATCAAAATTTACTTTTAGGCCCCGCCTCCTGATCGCTACCGGGGATTCTGATTGGGCGACGGCAAAGCCCTCTCTATCGCAATTGGGTGGCTTCATGTCAATCACCATCAAAACCCCCGCCTCCCCGGGTGCCGTCATTCCTCTGGATTGGTCGGCGCCTCCGGGCGGCCACGCCCCATTTCCACACCGCGACCCAATCAGGAGCGGCTTCTCAACCTCTAAGGCGGTGCGGAAGGCGGGCGAGCGGAAGGGCGGCTCCCATTGGTCAGCGCCTCTCACCCCGCGCTTTGCCTTTCCGCCAGCACCGTCCCGCGGAACGTACCACCAGCACCGCGGCGGCGGGGGGGGGCGGGGTGGTTCGGGGGGCGGGAGCCGCCGGCGTTGGTTCGTCCCGGCTCCATGAGGGATGGGGCGGGGAAAGGCGCTTCCTGCCCGTCATGCCGCGCGCGCTGTAGGTATCTCCCTCCGGTCCGGGCTGAGGGAGGAGGAGGAGGAGGAGGGAGGAGGTTGGTGCCCAATCCAAGATGGCGGTGCAGGAATCAGCTGCTCAGCTCTCAATGACTTTGAAGGTGCAGGAGTATCCCACTCTCAAGGTGGGTGCCGAGCTTCCCCCTTCTCCCCCGCTTCGGAGGAGACGGGGGAAAAGCCGCTGGCGTCCCGCCGGAACAGCCCTGAGGGGGAGACGAGGGCTTAGCAAACCCGGGCTCCCCTTCCTTCCTTCTTTCCTTCCTTCCCCCTCCTCTCCTCAGAAGCCCCGGAGGTCCCCGGGGTGGGGGTGGGCAGGGATGCCCCACACACACTTCCCCCACCTCGGCTCCGTTTTCCTCCTCTTGACGTCTCGGCTGATGCCGCTCCGGCTTCTCCTCCTCCCATCCCCCTCCGCTGAGGCTGAGGGACGTGCCTGGAATATGCGGCTCTCCCCGGGTGTTTCCCTGCCCTGAGGTGAAGGGGGAGGCCCCCGGGCCAGGCTAAGCACACACACACACAAAAAAAGGGATGTTGAGAGCTGGAGGAGCTGCCCGAGGTGGGAAAGGAGAAGCCGGGACATTGTGGAGAGGCGAAGCTGAGGTCTTAGGGGTGATGTGAGGGGTGGGAGAGGGCTGGGATGGAGTCGGGCTGGGGGAGAGGGTTCAGGGAGGCGTGGATGGTGATGGCTCAGGGAGGCTGAAGGGTGCTTTAATTGCTCGTCCCAGGTGATTATCTGCATCTGCGTGGCGTTGTTAGGAGACGTGTTAAAGAGGCAGAGAGTGGGGGTGGGGGTGGAATATGGTTCCCTGGCTTCTTGGTCCCCCAAAGATGGAGATGAGCTTAAAATATAGAAAGGGACAAGCGGGCCTGTAGGGGCAAACAAGCGAAATACTTATGGTTTGGTAAAAGCATGGGGTGTTTGTTAAGGTGGAGGATGGTAGTGCCCCAAGATCCTGTGGCTGCTCTTTGGGTTTAACTGGGTATTGTAAAGCAAATGAAGGACTCGGTACCGAGCTTTAAGGTCATGCCTGTAAGAACTGTTGAACTGGAAAGATGATGGCTCATAGGAATCGATGGAAACCTTTGTTTGAAGTCTTGTTTTGTATGTACATGTTTTGTATGTCTACCATGTTAATAGTAATAATTGGAGGGGAGGTAGAAGGAGAACCTCTACTGTAAAGTGCTTATTGAAGCATCTTTCATGAAGTTGTGTCATCATTTTTTCATCTGTAGATTTTTTTTGCAAAGTAAACTTTCTTGTACTGAGGTGATGCTGTGCTTTCACACACCGGGTACTTGTGTGCTCTTTGTGGTGTTTGTTTTTCAGGCTTTCTTGACTTGTTCTTCATGTACATGTCCTCCCCTGCTCTTCTAGCTTCATTCTACTTACATTGGAGAAGCAGAAGGTGTTGATTGCCACTTCACATATGAAGGCTTCTTTCTGTCATCGTGAACTTCTTTAAAGCTGTTCTTTAAATTTTAAAATAGCACTCTAGCACTTTCCACAGCCATAACAACGTGAAGGCATATAAAGTTAAGATTATTTCAAGGCTGCCTGTTAGATGCATTCCAGTTGTTATCACAGCTTTGCTTCTTACATTCCTGAAAAATTACCAGCAATGAGGATCAGTGAGTTCTTGTTTTGCTGCTTACAACTTAAGATGAATTGTCAAGGTGCCAGCCATTTAAAAGGTAGAGAATATTTTGGACTAATTCTTTTATTTCCACAAGCATTCTTGTTCCCTGAAAAATCTTAACAAAAATATACATAAGAGAATGGAATGTTGTTTGTAAAGTTGGGAAGCTAAATAGTAAGAAAGTGAAACACCCTTGCATTGAAACTCTTAATTTCCTAGCAAAGGTGATGTTTATTGATTCTTCCCAGCACCCATTCAATTTCTGGGTTGTTCCTGTAATCTTCAATAGCATTTTTCATTGTTTAAAAAACCTGCCAGAACAGTGTCTGCTGAGATCTTTTGAATGTATCTTCCCAAGTGCTCTTAACTGTGAGTCATACATCAAAACATTTTAGTGTTAGCTCCCTGTTAGCAACAGGGAGAAAGGAACACTGAGGCTAAAGTCTCTCAAAGGTTGGTATAAAATCTCATTTTATTCATTGGAAGGCAGGTGCCTACAATTTCTGTGGGACTGATCCTCTGAATTTTAATTCCAGTTTAATCAAACACTGTGTGAAATGACTTTTTTTTTTTCTCTCAATTTAATCCACCAAATCATTAGCTCAGATTTTTCTTTTGGAGCTCAGGACACCGCTGATTTTCTCTGATGCAAGTAAAATATAAATGATTGTAGACTTGTATTTATATCCTTCCTGTTTCCTCCCTCTAGCTTCCTCATGCCAACATCACTAGATAATAGTTGTGTAATAGTTCTACATTTTCAGTATGTTCCACAGAATGCCTTCCCTGTGAAAGAATGCTTAAAACTGCAAAGGGAAATCCTACTTCCATAGCTGAATCCTGGTTGCTGCAGGAGCAGAAATGCTTCAGCCATTCTTCAGCAGTTCAGCTCAGAGGAAGTAAATAGATTTCTTCAGCTGAATCTCGGGAAGATATCTAAGTGTACAAAATGATACTTGAATATTCTGCCCTCTCCACTCCAATCCCTTCTCAAGGACAAGAAAGCTGCCAGCTATTCTTCCAAAGTGCTGTGGAATTTTTTTAAAGAAAAAAAAAAGCCTACTGATAGAGAATTATGCTATTCTCATCTGAGGGCATGTAACATGAAAGCTGGCAGTTTAAAAACCAATGAATGCAAACATTGTTACTGTAGTTCTCTGCTGAAACACTAATAAACAAGTGATGACAGGAAGCTAGATAATTCATCCATATCCTTGCAAGTGTGAAGAACCATTAAATTCAACTAGCAAACTATAGGCACAAAAACTGGAAGATGGGGGACCTGAAAGCAGGGGTGATCACTTGTGAAAATATTGTTACCTGGGCTGTTTATTGGCAACAGTTGAGGATTAGTGGGGCTGCAACTGTTTTAAAAAGCAGCTGATCAAAAGAAGAGCTGTAGAAGCAGGGAATATTTGAGCTCCTTCTCAGAACTGCTGTTTGGCTTCTTTTATTGGCAGCTGTGGCAGGGGAAATACTGGCAGCAGATTTAATAACATTCTTAATTTCTCGTGGAAATAGCATCTTTACCTGATAGCTAAGGAGTGGAACAGAGAGGAGAACAGGATTATATGAAGTGTATGTTGTTCCTGTCCCCAGCCCACAGAACTGTGGAATAGCTGAGGTTAGAGAGGACCTCTGGAGACAATCTGCTCCTATAGCCTCCCCTCAAAGAAGAGTCAATGAGAGCAGGTTGCTTGGGGCCATGTCCAGGCTGTCCTTGATTAGCTCCAAGATGGAGACTCCAGCCCCTCAAGGCAAAGCTGTTCCAGTGTCTGACTGCTATTACGAAATTAAAAAAAAACCTTCTTACACGCATGAAGTTTTCAGTGTTTTGGTTTGTGCCTATTTTCCTTTTACTGAGATTTGTCTGGCTCTGTCTTCATTCCTGTCCCCATCAGGCATTTCTGCACATTGCTAAGATTACTCTGGAACCTTTTCATCTCAAGGTGAAACAGTTTTTACTCTCTCCACCTCTCTTTATTTCTCAGATGCTCCAATCTGTTAGTAGTCTCTGTGGCCTTCTGCTTTACATATTCCAGTGTGTCCATGTTTCTCTTGGACTGGAGGCTCAGAACTGGACACAGCACTCCAGATGTCTCACTCATACTGAGAGGAGGGGAAGGACTGCCTTCCCTGACCCCTGGCACTGTTTTTCCTTATGTACCCAGGGCAGTGTTGGCCTTCTCTGTCAGGATCCCCAGGTTCTGTTCTGCAAAGCTGCTTTTTGAGCTGTTGGTCTCCAGTATGTACAGGTGCACGTGGTTGTTGCTTCACAAGCGTGGGACTTGATGTTTCCCTTTGCATTTCATGAGATTCTTGTTTGTGCATTTCTCCAGCCTGCTGAGGCCCCTCTGAATGGCAACAGCCATCTGGCATATTAACAATTCCTCCCAGTTTTGTATCATCTGCAAACTTTGGAGGTGTACTCTGACCCAACCTGGGTCGTGAATGAAGATGTCAAACAGTTCAGGTCAACTTCTTTTCCCACCGAAGCAGAAAAGAAGGGAGATTAAATTTGTTGTATAATTGTTTGCTCTACTTTATTTTTTTCCCTTTTCATGAGTTTTTTACTTTGTTTATTTTGAGCATAGCCTTGTGCTTTGATATTATGAGCCACTAAGCACTTTTGTCAAAACTTTGAACATAAAGCAGCAAAAATTGTTCAGTTCAAGAGGTTGAGGCAGAGCTTGAGAAGGCCAGAAGTAACCAAATGTCTGCTGGCAGGACATCAGTGTACAACAACAACAACAACAACAAAAGGCACTTCTGCATTGCTACCTGATTTATAAAGTGCTTTTCAAGTGGAAGGCTGAAACAATAAGCATAACACAGATATTATGAACAGTCAGCTCTGTCCTAACTCGGTCTGAGTGCTTGTATCTCATGCTAAATTTGTCCTCAAACTGAGTCACTGAGTGTGCACAGAATGACCACACCAGGCATTCATGTGTTGATGAATAATGTGCTTCCTGTTTCAACACAGTGTGTGTGCAGGTCAGCAAACAAGTGTGACATCCTTTGTGAGGCTGCTCTTCTGCACTCTGCTGCTCTCTGTGCTGCTCTGCCTTAGGAAAATTGGATGCTGTGGGACTTCAGAGGAAGTTTGACATTGGAAAGCAGCTGAAGTAGGAGTTGGCTCCTCTGGGAATTGGTCTCTTCTCCACCCCGCGCCTACTCCCATAAAACATATTTTAAAGTGACTAATGAAGGAAGAAAGCCCAGCAAAAGACAATAAATAATGTTGCCATGAGCTAGAGATAATGCTCTATTATCAGTACTCTATTGTTCCTGTAGGAAAGTGCTTCAGGAGAAATAGTCTCAAATTTTACAGAAGACCTACTGTTAGTATCTTCAAAGTGAATATTTATCTGATGTTGCAATTCACAGTTGCAGCATACATGATTTATAGTGCTGTCACAGGACAGTGCCCTGTGATCTTTTGAGTTTGGTTTGTGTATGTTTTCTTGTGTAGAAATCATGTATATGTATGGTAGCTAACATGTTGGGGTCTTTAAATGTTGACATAAATCAAGAATATCTTTGAAACAGTTGGTTCTTTGCATAGTGAATGTTTCTAGAGGGGAAGAGAACTAAAGATGAGATTCAAACATTAGCTAGATACCATAATAGGAAAATGCTTCCCAGGTTGCTGTGATAGGAGTAGAGCTCTCACTGGATGTTTTTCTTATCTCTCTAAACCTCTCCCCACAGCCTTTCAGTTCAGTAGTTCCTACAAAAACGAGCATAATACTGCACCTTTTGGGCCCACAGATTTAGGCAAGTACAGTGTTGGCAGATGCATATTTGCTATAAGAGCATGCTGGCAAAATCCATCAGCTTCTGTAAGCTTATTTGTTAACCCAGAATGTGACATGTGCTGTGTTACTTGGAATACATTATTGCTTATTATTGCTTATTTAAATACAGAAAGTTTGGTTATCTTTATTATGATAGACAGTATATTAACTGCCTTGCTATGATAGACAGGATATTAACTGCTTCCCAGCTTGCTTTTGGTTCACCTCAGATTTTTTTTTTGAGTGCTCTGTGGTTACCTTGAGCTTTAAGCTAGGGAGAACTGAAGTGAAACAGATAGTATGTTGAGTAGAACTCAGGTCATTCATATATTCTTATATGGGTTTCTTGAGTCAATAATCTTCAGTTGTTTGTTTTAGGAGAAATTATGTAATTTCAGCTGGAATAGGTTATTTTTGAAGTTTTTTTTTTTTTTTGATTGGAAATGGGATCTCTAGCCTAAAGGCTCCAGCAAGTATGATCGTGTCTGGACTGTGCAAACACACAGGAGGACAACAACCTCTTTCATTTAAAGAGATGATACTGTGATTAAAATGAACAAATCTTTGGGGGGAAAAAAAAAAAAGAAGGATCAAAACAAATGAAGGGACTTGCTCAGGACACAAACCTGCTTTGTGACCTTAGCTTAGCAACTCGACTGCTTCTTTGGACTGGGAGGAATGCTGAGCTTTTTGTAAGTACTCAGTTCTACTAAAAGGAGAAAAGCAAAGAAATTTCTTTTGAGGCATGAGGCCAAGATGGCAGCTATGAACAAGTGTATTGAAAATGACTGGTCCCTGGTGTGGCTCTAGACAGGTCTCTAAAATGGCTGTCAATTTGCTTACATAAGGAGGCAAGATAGTTTTATATAACTGTTAAATGGCTTTGTAAAGCACTTAATTTTGTTGTTGGAAGCCTTGTTCAAAAGTTTGTAATGTATTCAGGAAAAAGTTATTAGTAAAAGGATAGTATTTTGAGGGATTATAGTTGCTTCTGTTGAGCAAGAGTGTGTGGTGCAGATGGGTAGTCCAGGAATTTTTGCTGCTAATTCTCTCCTGTATTGAAGTAGCAGCTTTGAATATTATAATGATATTTTCTTTCTAGACACAGCTGCCCTAGAATGTGCAGCACTGGCTTACTGAGTTGTAAAACTGAAATGTTTTAAACTAAGGGGGACTGCTAAGCTTTATACTTCAAAAACATTGAAACTGGTTTTAAAAAGAACTGTTTTTAAAATCCAAATGGTCTGCAGCTGCATTTAGGTTTGTTAAATGATTTTGTCTGTTTTGCTCTGTCTCTCAAAGATATCTCTTAATTATCTTAATGCTTGTACCAAATTAAACCTAAATCTAGCCATTATTCTAAGCCTCTCATTCCTGAAATTTACTACTTCTCTTTTCTTTTTGCTTTCTTTTCCTTTTTGGGTTTTGCCTAGAACAAGGAAAAAAATATTACTACTTTGGGGTATTGTTAAGGGCTACATATCAGAAGAATTCATTCTGTGAATAAGTGGTGATACATGTTTTGGATGAGTTCAGTGGCAAATATGCTGACTCAGTTCTGAAATAATCCAAGAGTTATATAGGAAGATGTGAAGTGTATAAAACCACAATTTCAGTCATTTGGCATGGAAATGCTTAATTATTTTTGGTTTGAGGGGAAAATTTGCACGAGTATATTGTAGCCTATCTCATTTTTCAGATGGCATCATGTATAATGGATGTCCTCTTCTGTTTTGTTGAAGGTGAGCATGATCTAATTTAGTCTCAAGGAAGCTGCTTGATGCTCAGAGGTGTTTCTTACTGGGTTTGTTTTCTCCTTTCACTGTTTGCTTATTACAGTAATTTAGGAGATGCTCAATTTTTCTTCCGTGTTGCTATACTTCCTCTTCCCTCTTTCTTAAAGCAGAGCTAAGTTGTCTTTGCTTCTCTTTTCTTGAAAGACAGTTTCATTGCTGCACTCCTCTCTTTCTTTTCCTTATCTACCTGTGGCTAGGCTTTATTTATAAGGGTATAATAGATGGCATTTGAAAAAATCTTATGTATACACCAGTCTTCAACTGAATTCTCTTGGAAACCTGTAGATTCATACAAATCTCTGGTACTTTTCAGGTTTTATAGGCTAACACAATTGAGGAGAGGAAGCACATCATTTTTCTGAACCTTGAAAGGAGAGCATAGTTCTGTAATGGTTCCCCCCACCTAATCTGGTAGGACTCTTATTTTATTTTTCTTGAAACCTTTTTCTTCCTACTAGTTGCCTTTCATGTACCTGAAAAGATTTTTAAAAATATGTCAATTCCCTTGAGTCAGTTCACTTGAAAAGATACACAATGTAGATATTTGCATTTAAAAAATTCAGTGGTTTATATGACAAGGAGTTGCTTTCAGCTGTGAGCCTGTAACATTAAAGAAGGATGATTCACACAGACATCAGTGAAGTCAGGATATGTGGTTAAAACTTCCTTGCATATGAGCTGGTACTACTCTCAGGTTAGACCTGATTAACTTCTTTCTCCCAAAAACAGTAGGAAATCCAATGCTATTACAGAACTGCAAACCTGTGTCAAAGATACTTGTTTCTGTCTATACTGCTTTCTGTGAAAACTGGTTTCTAGAAAATAAACCTTTGATAATTCCTGTTGACAGGAGGCTGGGGAATGATTAGAGGTCTTACTTTCACCTCTCATTAGTTCTTCCTTCAATTGTGATGACTTTTTTTGAGCTATCACTCTTCACTGTATAACTTCCAATGACCAAATGATATCTAAACAAACTGTTTTACTGTTTCTTTCCATTTCATGCCAGCTTGTTTCCTATATGCAGCCACTGTGGAGCAGAAACTCTTGTTAATGTTGTGGTCTCACAGAGATTGTTTGGGTTTTATTCTCCATTCTTATTTGGAATTCTTTAGGCTTGAATCTGCATAATTGAAGAAGGAATATAGCCTGTGTTGTAGGATATGACCAGAATGGTTTGAGAACTGGTGTGGTAAAGGTCTAATGTAAGGCTAAGGACTTGTGGGAGGAAAAAGGCTTACATTTTTCACAGAAGTTTAATTATGGAAGAAACATGCCCTTCAGTCCTTCAGTGTCACTGTGTACCAGTTTAAAAAACTCGAGGGCAGCATCAGGTTGGTATTTGAAGTTTCCCACAGTAGGCATTGCACTCTGGCCTAACATTCTACACCTCTAAAGGGGTAGAGATTCAGGATGTAAAACTTGACTTATAAATAAGCTTATTTGGCTTGGGAAAATCTGTTTTGTTCTGTGCTCCCCTTAATTATCTGGGAATTCTCTGACAAACACTGAAGTAGTATGAGGATTTTTTTGGACCTGACTAACCAATTGGGGAATAACATCCATCATTTAATATGACTCAGAAAGGAAATAGCACCATGCAAAGATACTGGATTTTATATTTAAAGGAGGTGGTTGTGGATTTGGTTGATAGTTTGTGTTACTGAATGGTTTTTTGAGATACCCCTTACCAGGAACTCTTGAAAGGAAGAAGACAGAAGTTCTTATGTGGATAGGTAACTGGGCAAGCTAAGAAACAAATATCAAGGTTTTGTAATGGAAGAAGGTTAGTGTTAGGGTTCTGCTAGTGTCTCTGCAAGTACTGCTGATATTCATCTGTTGGAGAATTGCCTGGAAGAGAGTAAAAATTAGATGATTCAATTTATTTGTTGTTATGAAGATAATTGAGGTATTGAAGATGCAACCCAAGTGTGAACTGTTAGAGAGCAATAATGAGAGACTGACTAGGTAGGAGAATAGTAGATGCTATTCAATATAGAGAAGTGTAGTGTGATGCAGTTTTTAAGAATGGTAGAAAGAAACCCTATCCTAGTCTTATAAATACAGTAACAGAGTCAGAAATTATCTTTCAGTGGGATCTCAAGGTTACAGTGAATGTTTTCTGGGGATGATTAGGTTAACATTGACAAACTTTAGAAAAAAGCCATTGGGAAAGGGAAGGATAGAGAATCTCCTTAGGAAGCAATGACAATCCATAGTTTCTTCTTTTCTCAAGCAGTAGGAGTTACTCTTATTTTCTCCCTTTCCTCATCCTGAAAAAGAATGTAGTAGAACTGGAAAATGTCTACAGAAGGGCAAGAATTATTATAGAAATGGAATAGCTGTCTTCAAAGAATGGTTTAGAAAGAGCCTCTTTAATCTCAAGAGACATGAGAGGCATATAAGAGACTTAGTGTTCCCTTTTCTGCTTCCAAAACAAGAACAAAAGGGTTTCAAATTAGGATAGCAGTTGACAAGTCAAAACCAAGGAGTGTTTCTCCACACAATGTGTGAGGCTGGGAAATGTTTTGCCAGAGGATGTTGTGGTGCTAAAGCTCATATCAGGTCAACAGCAACCAGCAGAGTTCATGCATGAGAAACAGCCTGTGGTGTTTCTACTGTAGAACTCCCACTTCTGGCTCAAAAAGCCCAAAGACACAAATTGGCATTATAACTTCATGTTCTTGCCTATTTTCAAGTGCCACCTGCTTTCTGATTGTTGACAGAGGAGAGACTTATCTGATACTGCCACTCATATCTTAATATGGAGATGAATTTGGTGTCAAAATTAGCAGTAGAGATCTATGATCCAGTCTCTTTATAGATAAATTCACAAAAAATAAGGTAGGACAGAGCCTCTGCAGACAGAATCTGGGCTAACTTCAAAGGTAGTTTGAGTTGTTCAGGGTCCTAGTTCTAAAAGTTGGCAAGGGTGGAGATTCTACCTCATTTCCGGGCTGTTGATTCAGTGTTTACCTGGTTAAAATATTTTTTTTCTTTATGTCCATCTGGAATTTTCTTTGTCAGCTGTCAGCTCTGCCTTCTTTCCAGAGCAAAAGCTCTGGAACTCTGAGAAAAACTCTGGCTCGCTCTTATCAGTGACCTTCACCTTTAGGTACTGGAAGATGTCTATCAGATTGTGCCACTCCCAACTCCCTGTAGCCTTCCCTGCTGCAAGGAAGCAAGTCTGCCCCTCTCAACCTCTCTTTGGGTTTTGTATCCTCCAGCCAGATAACCACTGTGGCAGCAACATTTTGGCAACATCTCTTCTTTGGCAGGGGAGGAAGTGACCTGGAAACCAGACTCAGTATTCCAGATGCATCTGCCTGAGTGCTGAGCTTAAAGAACAATCACTTCTGTCAGCCCACTGTCCTAAATCTTGCTAATCCAGCCTGGTATGTGGTTAAGTTTCATCACTTCAGGAGTCTTTTGCTGATTCATGTCCAGCCTGGTGTCCATCAGAACCTCTACAACTTTTTCTGCAGAATGGGTCATAGCCAGTTGTTCCACAGCCTTTGCTAATGGCCTGGGTGGGGAGGTGGGTGCTGTGTGTGCCAGGTGCAGGGCTCTGGTTTCTGCCTTGATTGCATTTCATGAAGTTCTTGATGTGTTTCTTCAGCTTCTCATGTCTTCCGAATGACAGCTCTGCATTATCAACCACTGCCCCAGTTTGCTGATGCCTGTGAGCTTTCTGATTGTGTGTTCTATTCTATGGTGTAGAACTGCAGATGCCATGCATGGTGGGGCTGATAACATTTCTTAGGAGTCAAACAGTACTTGTAATTGGCCACCAGGTTGCCTTAGAACCACAGACCATCTGTTTTGGGTGGGGTTTTTCTGTGTTATTCCCAAGAACTGAGATGAGGAAGACCATCCTGTAGTTTCCATGATCTTTCAGATTCTTATTTTGGAAGAGGCAAGAAACTTGCCCTTTTCAGTCACTGAGGACTTGTTCACCATGACAATTCCAAGGTGATTGCTTTACTATGGCAATGGGGGCTCCCTCCCTTCTGGTCCCTTGTACTTGGATCTTTCCAGCTTGCTTTAGACTTTCATGCAAACAGTGCCTTTCTCTTCCTAATCACTTGTTCATATGTGAGCAGGAAGGCTTAGGAGGAAACCTTACTAAAGGAAGGCATTTGGAGTTGGGACTTTCTGGTGTCTTTTTGTTGCTAGGGCACAAACTCAATTCTGTAGATGCTTTTCTTTTATTTCATGCTGCTCATCTGCCTATAAAGCCCTTGTAATTATAGTTCCTTATTAGTCTGAAGTCTAGTTGATTAAAATGGCCATCACTGGCCATGATGGTAATGAGTATTGGATTGCTAGCTTTTGACTTGAGTGCTTTTCTCCTGTACCACCTCTGCAAGGTGGTTACTCTTGTCCTTAAAGAATAACTGTAATCCACCCTTGGTCAGAGAGTGTTAATGACAGTAAAAGCTGGAAGTCTAATAGGCTTGTCACAGCTAATGATAAGTACATTTTGCAGCTGTCTCTTGGTCTAAAACTTCAGTTCACTGTTTTATAACTATGGTACTTGAAAATTAAACCATAATTAAAAATTCTTAGTATTACATTTTCTGGAGCATTGTTTTATGTTCTCCTTTCATTTACTTTCATCCTTGAAGGAAAAAAATAAACTTCTTGGTACAGTGTCTGTAAGCTTATTATAAAGTTTTGTGGTAGAGCAAACCAGTGCTGGGAAATAGTCTGTGTTGTAGCACAGGAGATGTATGAGTAACAGAAGAACCAGTGGATCAATATGCAGGCTACATAAGATGCTTTCTCAGTAAAGAATATAGCAGTTGCAGTTTTTAGCATTTGTAGAATCTAGTCCTGTACAGCAAGTGTAAAAGTGTACCTGGATATGATATACAAGCATTCTCTAAAAACTGCTGTCTCCATAGTAAGAAACAAGTGCCCATGCAAATTATTAAAAACTCTGATAGGCTATTTACTCTCAGTTTCAGTTGTACAAATAGTCTTATTGCAACTTTAAAGTAATTTCCCTTGTTAAGGCACACTAAAATTATGTTTAGCAATGTATTTATTTGTATTTATATTGGAGTATAAAGTAAACCAGTTCAACTCTTAGCCTTTTCCACACAGGATGTTCATGGGTTTTTTGGGGTAGGAAAAAAACCCCAATATTAAAAGAACTCATTGCACCTAGACACATTATAAATGATATATAATGATGCTGGCTGAAATTGAAAGTCCAATTGTTCTAAATGTCATATGAACACAGACTCTGCCAGAACTTTGCACTCTAAAAAGACAGAGCATGGGAAACAGGAACTGTTACTGCTCTTGTGTGCAGATAAGAAACTAGGGGAAAGAGAGATTAAAGCTAGATTTTTTTTTTTTTCAGACTGACTAGATCTGTATGTCCAGTTCAACTGACTGCTTAAAATTTAACAGAAAATACTTCTTGTAGTCAAATGGATACCTCAAATAAATAGGAACTTCTGAAAGTGGTATTTTCACTGTGGTGTGGAAAGCTTGCACAGACTGCATTGAAGTAACTGAAGGAAAAGTTTTTCAAGTAATAGTAAGAAAAATGCAGGGGGAAAAGGGAAGAAGTTGCCTTAATGCTGACATCTGTGCAAAAGCATGAGATAATATCAAAATAATGACCCCCAAAACACCAGTTCTGTCTATGGCATTTAAAATTTTATCCTTTTTGTGGGAACGGAGAAGGAAAAATAAGAGCTAAATATGGAAGAAAAGATTGTTATATTGTAGTTGTTGAAGCCTATTGATTGTGATGTGTTTTGTGGTTTGAGTTTTGGGAGGGTTGCTGGGATTTTAGGGAAGGATGTATGAGGAAAAGTACTGTGCTAGCTTGATATTTCCTGTGGCAAAGGCTTGTTCTGATATTTGTGTTTAGTTGGAGATGCCAAAAAAAGATTAAATAGATAATTTCTGTCCTTCTGAGAGGAAGGGCCCTTTCATATCTTATCAGGAGTACCCTTGTGTTATACTTTTACAAATAAAAGCAACCTATTGTAGGTCATACAAAGCCTTAAAAACAACTACTTTGGTTGATCTCCCTTACTTTGAACCAAAACTCTCTCAGTGCATCTCTAATTGTGAATTGCAATGATTATGTAGTAACCTCTCTCCTAATAGAGCCTAATAGGAGAGTGGACCCTGGGGATACTTTATTGCATTGCAAATGATTAGAAGGAAGAAAATGGAGGCAATCTTGATATAATTGATTAGAAGTGGTATACTTCAAAGATTTGTAATCAAACATATACATCATATGTACCAAACAGAACACTGATTTGCATTTCCTGTTTTACCTTTAATATGTGTAATCTGATTGCCAGCTAAATTATACCTTTGATTAATCAAGCAATCAAGATTCTGATAACTACTAGAAAGAAATTGGATGTGGATGAAATAAGTGTAAAACACTGGAATGTGTTGAGTTCCAAAAGTTCTCTTTCCATGAGGAAATGAGTAATAGAGCTTCCCCTTATGCTTGTCACACTAGTGGAAGCAACATGTCAAGGAATTACACCTTATAGGAATTCTTAGAGGAATTTAACAAACTTAGTCATGCAGTATGGGCTTTTTTTGCTAAAGGAAAACCTACATGGAGTTTTTCTTAGCATTCATTACAGTTCTGTTGGAATTAATATTAAGAAGTAGTCCTTCATGGATAGAAGTAGACTAGAAGATAGACTTATTGGATTGCCTGAATAACCATTGGTGTACTAAATCATTTTTTCAGTAGCTAATATACATTTTATGTATGTCTATATATTTATATACGAGTCTCAAAGGTGACTCTTTCTTCTATGTACTGAAGGAAAGAAATGTAAAATTTAAAAGCATGGTAGGAAGGGTGGTCTCTTAGTTGTGGTGAACTTGTAGCTTTTTCAGATATACTTTTGTCTTTGCTTTCTGTTCTCACTGAACTCTTTCCAACAGGGCTTGCTACGGTCAAAGCAGAATAGGTGAAATTGGTACCAGAAAAGGATCTCTACCAGCTTTTATTTCCTGTTACTGGTTTTGTTTTGTTTTTTTTTTTCATAATCTTTGAAGTTTTAACTCCTCACTGAGAGGGATTTGATATGAGAACTCAAGTGTTGTTAATAACCTGTAATGTCCTGGAACCTACGTATTCTTTTGCATTGTATGAAATCATTGTGGGGGCTTTTTAAACTCTGGAAGACCTGACTTTCTAGATTTGAAAGTCTAATGACTTGTTACTTCTCATGTAGGTGCCATATGAAACACTGAACAAACGGTTTCGAGCTGCCCAGAAGAACATCGATCGAGAGACGAGCCACGTGACAATGGTTGTGGCAGAGCTGGAGAAGACACTGAGCAGTTGTCCTGCTGTGGATTCAGTTGTTAGTCTCCTGG
Organism: Heliangelus exortis; assembly: GCF_036169615.1. Classification (NCBI taxonomy): domain Eukaryota; kingdom Metazoa; phylum Chordata; class Aves; order Apodiformes; family Trochilidae; genus Heliangelus; species Heliangelus exortis. Next base: position 5,933,641 of record NC_092431.1, read on the forward strand.
ATGGAGTAGTTGAAAAACTCAGTGTTCTGAAACGAAAGGTGAGTGGTCTTCTACCTTGTGATGGCTTTATCTTTACAAAGTTGACATGAGTGTTTTTCTGCAATGCTGTTTGCTTGGATTTCTTCTTTTTTTCAAGATATAGGTATTACTGGCATTGTAAACAAAGGCTTTAGAATGCACAGCAAAACACCAAAACTTACTGTCTTGCTTTATTGTGCTTCTGAAGAATGACTAAGTATAAAAGCCCCTCTATTGAGAGGCAAAGCTAGTATGTATTTTATACCCCTGAAAAGGAATTTCTCTACTCAGAAAAGAAATGGTAGCAAAATAAATTGTCTGTATCAGTTTCTGCTTGTCTAATAGAAGGGCTTGTGTGGTAGCATTGATTAATCACTTGAGGAGTGAAAACAGGTAGATGAGTCTGAAAAATGTTTAAACCCTTTGGGGGATGGGGATGTAGTTATATGCAGTGTTGAGGCTTCTGAGCCTAGGAAAGTGCAAGTAGTACTGGACTGCAGCTTTGTTTTGCCTGAGTCTGGGACTAAATTTAAGTAGTTTGTTCTCTCATACAGTGACCTCCTCCCCAGCCAAAGAGGGAAATTAGGAAGACCTATGGCTTGAAACATAAACAGATTTAATGAAATAACAAAGCTAATACAAATGCCAATATAAAGTATACAAGCTTGTACTCAGCCTAGTCCCCTGGTGTAGCAGAAGGAGCAGCCTGTGATGAGGGAAGGGACCCAGGAGACAAAACTCCCCATGCTCAGCATCCCTCCTCCTTTATAATGAGCATGAACTCCCCACCCTCTTTATACCTCCCTCTTATAATGAGCATGAGGTAAGTGGTGTGGGATACACCTGAGTCAGCTTGGGTCAGCTGCCTGGACTTAAGCTCCCAGCTGATTTGGGGCTGCTCATGGAGGCTTGTCCTTCAGGACTGGCCTAAGAGTCTGTCCCAGTGAAACCAGGAAAATTGTTACTTGGATGCTTTATATAAACACTGAACTTGCAGGTTGGAGGGTTTCTAGGTAATACTACTAAAAGCATTTTAAACAAAGTTTAGCAAGGTTACCTGCTTTTAGCTGTTAAGCTTGAGCACTTGTATGAAATACAGCCCAATGTTCATGCCTTTCCCACATCTTATTAAGAGTGAGTTGAAAACATAAACTACATAGTATAAGCAGTCCTTATTTTGGATGGGAATATTACTCATCCTGAGACTCATCAGAACACTTACTTGGAATAAATCTTGCAGAAAAATGAAAATAGCTCTGTTGCCTGGCTTTAGAGCAGTGCTTCTCCAAAAGTAAATAGATGAAACAAATGGTAGCAGAGTCATTTCATTAAAACTTAAATGAAATAACCAACAGATATAAATCTTGAGACTATATTAAGTGGAGCGTCAAAATACCTTGGAGGTTTGTAACATGAAAATAACACTGTCATGTATGTTGATTTGGGGTTTTCTGCTTGAACAGGTTAGCTAGGTGTTGAAAAGCTGTTCTGCAAAAGGCTTCATAAATCTAATTGCTGTTTTCATCTTTAGTTTGAGACTTAAAAGGGGTCTTGAAGGATGTGTTTTCTTTACATCTCTGTTACTTAAGGAAATTATTGCTGTTTCAGAAAGGCGTTAGATTTTTCTTGTAGGTGTGTAGCAATGATGTGGAGGAGTAAGTTATTTACTTCTTAAATCTTTGCTGACTGTGGGGGTGTGTCTGGAGGCATTGCTTGACTGTTTTGGGTGCAAGCCTCCATTTTAGTGTAATTGCTCATTTGTTTTTGACTGCCTGAAAGACTGTGGGGAATCTTATAGCTGCTCAGAATAAAACAAAAGGCCAAAAAAAAAAAAATCTCAACTGTTTAACAGCAGAGCCTTCTGAAATACAATGGTCTTGTTTCAACTCCAAACCTTCAACTCCAACTGTCTTCACTGTAATCTCTGCCCCGAGCAAAATGATTGTTTTCTTTAGGGCCTTTGGACCCGTGTGGGATCTCTGTTTCCTCCTGTGTTTAGACAAGGATCTGATGAAACGCTGAGATGGCCATAATAGAATTAGATGGTTCCTTTATTTAACACCTTACTCACTCTCAAAACAGAGTTTTTTAACACAGCAGGTTTCTTGGGTTCTGAAAATGAACATGAGGAAACATAGGCTTTTGTGTTTTTCCTTTTGTATCCTGTTTAATATGCTTGTTCTCAAGTTCTGTCAATGTCCAGCAGGGCAAGTCCAGATAGACTTTTCTTCAAAGGGTTCTGAAAAGGATTTGTAGCCTTTTCTGAATGCACTAGGAGGACTAAAAAATCAGCAAGAGCTGTGTAAGTCCAGATACAGAACCATACAGAGAGAGCCCTTTGGAATGAGAAGGGGATCGACCCTTGTGCCTGGCTGCCTTGAATTCTGTTTGTATTGGGAGTAGTTGTTGAGGTTGCCTTCACCTCTTATCATACTGCAGACATAAAACAAGTTAAAGTGATTTTTGTCTTGGGTTGGTGTTTGCTTGCTGAATAGGATAAGACTCAATTCATAATTTAAAACACTGCTCTCCAAACCATGTGTTACAAAACAAAGCTGAATTCAGTAATAGATGTAACTCAGACTTCAGTAATAAAAATCACTTGGGTTTTAGATGTTTGCATGAGTTTTATTAGAAGACTATCTTGTATAGTGACTAGGGTTTTAGATACTTGATTTTGGTAGGAAGGACCAGATAAATCAGGATTAATTGGGGCAAATGCTGGGTGTGCTTTTCTTGCACAAGTTCTCATCTATTTAATTTTGCTCTTTCCAGCAGTGTGTATTCATAATAAAAGCAATTAGAACCAACCTGTGCTTCCAGAGCTGGAATCCAAGGATGATACTGTAGTAGCCTGAATAGTTTGAGTAGTGGGAAGGTAGCTGTGCCAGCATGGAGTGCAAAGTGGGCTGGTAAGAGCCAGCCAGGTGATTTTGTCTGTGCGTGCTTGACAAACCTGAGTGGACTTTCCTGTTGCCATAGCTGTGCAGTTATTCAAATACAGACCAGTGAGTTTACAGTCACCACAAATAAGGCAATCCAGCTTGAAATTGCATCACTGGTGATACATTGAAGATGGGAAAGGTACTAAGCCTCCATTTTTTGGTTTGCTTTTACCTTAGCAAGCATATAAAAGTGCTGCAAGCTTGCTTGTCTTCTGGCCTGGCATGCCCCACAGTTGTCATGTGCTGTATACTGAGTCAGCTAGCTTTAAATTATGCTATGTCTGTAATAAAATTGCCTGGTAAAAACTGCAGTATAACTGATGTTGTGAAGATATTGGGGCAGGTGTGTGTTTTGCACTGTATATGCCAATACTTGATTTTTAAAAAGACATTCTATTTCCTTTGGACAAATTTATTGTTCTAACTAGGGCTCTTAACACCGATCCTGAGTAGTGGAGGTAAATAAAATACCAATTTTTCAAAAATTATAAGCTTTGTTAAACTAGCTCTTAAGATCCTGGAATTAGATGCCAAGAGGCCAAATGTTTATATAATTTTCGCTATTGCGTGACTGATTAAAGTGGCTCCAGTGTATTAGAAGTAATGTGGGTTTACTCTGCATCACTCCCCACTAGAACTAATTCAGCAGGACAGCTGCTTGAGGAAGAAGCCATGCATAGGTTAGAGGTGGAATTTCATGATTTTCAACTGTTTGGACCAGATGATTGCAAAGCTTCACAAAGGACTTTTCAGCCTAATACAGTGGTTGCTGCTTGTGGACAAGATGTTGCAGTTTTCAGACTAACTGTGCATTAAGAAGGAAAGTGTATATACTCAATGTCAAGTCAAAAATTATTTATATGCAAGAATAGAATATCTTAGAACTGAACCAACCATGCTGGAAACTATATGGGCACTGCTATAGGCACTATAGTACTATACACACTACTGGGAGTAACTGTGTAATATTTAAAGAATGCTCACCAACAGTCCTTACTGTATTTTGCTCTAAAAGCAAGATGAAAGTCCGTAGTCCTTAATCTTTTTTTACTTCTTAGGCAGTTGAATCAATCCAGGCAGAAGATGAAAGTGCAAAACTCTGCAAACGTAGAATTGAACACCTGAAGGAGCACAGTAGTGACCAACCAGCTGCTGCAAACATGTGGAAGAAGAAACGTATGGATCGTATGATGGTGGAACATCTCCTACGCTGTGGCTACTACAATACAGCTGTAAAACTAGCAAGACAAAGTGGTATTGAGGTTGGTAGCAAAGTACACTAGCTAGTAAAACAGTAGTAAAGAGGAAGTTGGCAAATAAGAACAAGATACTTTAGCCCTGTAGCAGCTATTTTTATGTATTAATGTGCCTTTATTACTCGTGTTTATCTGCTAATCTTTTTAGGTCTGAGTTTATTCTCCTTACTTAATGTAAATAATATTTTAAGGTATTAGGTCAAAATTGAAGGCATAACTTTTTGTCAGAAATTAAATGCTTTAAGATAAATGGCTTGCCCTATTGAAACTTAGAATAATTCTCAAGTGTTATTCGGAATTTCTTGTTAGATGCCTTTAGGCTGCTGATTAAACAATTGGGGGAGCTTCCCATCTGTCTAGCTATGCTTAGATGATATGCATAGATGTCCAGACTGAGTAGAACAGCATATGCTGATTGCAGGAGCAACTGTTTATTGTATCATCCTGATATTTAATGAGCTGAGAGGGAAATTTGCTTCTACTTTAGAAAATATATCTTGATACAGTTTGGGTTTTTTATCAGTGTATCTTGCATGCTCCATAGAAACATTTTTGCTGTTTTGCTAATTTCAGCATCTACACTTCTATGCTTGTAATTTTTCTGTTCAGTGGTTATTTAGTTGGCTTTGGTTCCATCTCATATTTATGAAGTGCTTATGGTACTGTGATTAGTGTGATTATTAGTGTGATTATGTGTGATTAGTAATACTTTGGAGTTTGTGTATCTTGATGTAGCTTTGTGCAGAGCAGTGAATCCATACAGTGGTCCTTTGACAACCCTAAGGATGTTAAAACTGATTCTTCAAAAATTTGCTGTTTATTTAGAGAAATGTTTTGCTAATTTTGGGGAGCATTTGCTATTTGATCCTCAGTGGACCTTCAGTTCTGATTTTCCTAGTTCCGGAAGGTATGCAACTCTTCTGGTTAAAGTCTTTACTGGAGAAACATTAAGGTGCTGAGAGTTGTTGATGTTTCCCCTTGTTTTCAGCAGGAGTTCATCTCCTGCTGAATCATCATGTTTCCATACCTACTAGGTCTGCTGAAAAAGCACTATGGAAATATTTTCACTTTCATAGCAAGTTTTGTTATGCCTGATTAAGTAATGCTCAGCTTTGGTTTAGATGTGAGCACAGAAGTATGTCATGATACACTGCAAGACCATGTGATACAAAGCATTGCACTTGTGAAGCCTTAAAGCTTTTCATTCTGTTTGCTGAACAGAAATTTTTGTGTTTGAAAAAAACCAGAAGTTTTAAATAGGCTTACCTAATTTCTGCCCTCAAGCCTAATTTTTATTTGCATAGCATCAGAGTAACTTGACAGAACTTAGTTGCACATGTTGAGTTCACATTTCTTCTAGTTTGTTAAAATTCAAAGAACCATGGAATGACTGGGGTTGGAAGAGACCTTAAAGATGATCGAGTTCCAATCCCCTGCATGGGCAGGGACACCTTAATGCCCTAGACAAGTTTCCTCAAGGCCCTTCCAGCCTGGCCTTGGACACTTCTTCCCAGGGAAACCTGTTCCAGTGTCTTGCCAAAAATTGCACAGTTTGCTCAACGTTACAGTTTAAATTTTTGCTAAATGAGCAGTGTCTCTCAACACTGTACTCAGTCTTTCTTACTGTATGGTGATACTCATTGTGAACAGCTTTTAAAACCTTTAAGATTCTCAGACTTGATCATTATACAGAATTTGTGGCTTTGCTTGCTTAATAAGACAGCTTCTCTGCTTCATTGTGTTCCTTTCTTGCTGAAGGATTTAAGGATTGAAAAGTTCTCTCATGCTCAGTGATGTAACTTTTCTGTAGAGATTACAAAATATAATGATGTTTTTCTCTCATCCAAAATAATGTTTGTTTACTGTAGTCTCAACTGCAATTTTGGTAAATATTTTGACAATTGCAGGCACACCTTGCCTATACACATTGTTGTATAGAGAAACCTGGTCATGTTTATTATGTGTTTTATTGTTACAAAGACAATATTTTTACCACTGGCTAAGCACAGTACCATGAGCAGGAACTTGAAAAAAGGAGGAAGCTTTGTTCAACTTGTCCACCTGGTCAGAGGTGAGGCTGGTGGACAAGTTGAGCATGACCCAGCAATGCTCTTTTGTGGCAAAGATGACTCCACAGCACTTGGGGTTGCACTGCAGGGAAAGGGTGGTGATGCAGCCCCTCTGCTCAGTGCTGGCCAGACCCATCTGGAGAGCTAAATCTAGTTCTGGTCTCCTCAGCAGATATTGGGGTATGGAGTCTCCCTGTACTTGGAGGTATTCAAACACAGATCAAACTGGACAAGATCCTAAGTAACATTTTGTAGGTCCTGCTTTGGGGGGAGGGGGGGACTACACAACTTCAGAGCTCCCAGTCTCAACATTTCTGTGATTCTCTGTCAATGATTGCAAGCCAGATGGCTCAAAATATCCTCTGCTGCTGCATGAAAAGGCTGAAGGAATATTGGCTCTTTCCATTTCAGTTGTTGCTTGTGGATCCATGTTTAAGCATCTTTCAGTAGCTGTTAGACCAGTCTTGGGAGCAAGTCTCAGCCTGCTTGTTTTAAGTTCCTTGCGTGGCTTCTGAATGCTAAGAGACCTGCAGAGCTGCTGAGGTTCTTCATGGGTGGAAATAGTTTAGAAAGCATTCTGTTAGAAAGCATTCAGTGACCAAAAGCAACCCATTACATGATTCACATTTGCCAGTTGTACCCAGCAAACAGTTGGACTGAAAGATTGGCTGTGCACCATACTGTCCCATTCTAGTAGTTATTGATGGACTGTGACATTCTAGGCTGCTTGCTAAATTAGGTACCTTGATAGGAATTATATTCTTGATTTTTTTTGTCATGGAAGGGAAGTGCTTAGAAGCAGTGGTTATAAACTGGGAAGCAAACAACTGCAGAAATGAATGCTGAATGTGAAAAATTATAGGGAAGCTTAAATGTGAGAGTTGCAAACAAGATCAAGTTATTCCTAACTTGTGTGCAGCATCTATAAACAATATGTTCTAAGGCAATATAAGAAATAAACTACAAGCATGTAATGTGTGTGATATATCTTTAAATGAAAGTAATGCTCCTTGGGAAAGTAAACCAAAAGTGAGCAATATTAAAACAAGAGCTGACAGTCAAGGACAGAAATGTCATGTTTGTGCCAAAGTAAATATGAGGGGGAGAGGATTCTATTGAGGACTCTGTTCTTGATGTCTTCTGGCTCCCAAATGACGTGAAAAACAGTTTAGGTTGAACATATAAACTAGATGTTAAGTTTTTGTTACCACATACAAATGAAGTTCATCAGTATCAGCTTATTACATTTAGTAATGATCTTATTTTGACTCTGTTATGACCTTGGAGTGCAACACCAATATAAAAATGCATATTTTCATCTGCAGAGTGATATATTCAGCTAGCTGGCAGGGTTGCCTCAACCTGAATTTTGATATTCCATGTTCTGCTACATTAAATGCTATCTCATTTCCATGCCATTAATTGATAAGGCAAATCTCGTTTCAGAAATGTGGTGTTCCAGTAGGAAGTTGGTTGGTGTTTGTAGATAAGTTTTATAATTAGGTTAGATATGTAGATTTTTTTTTTTTTTTTTGCTGTTTCTAGAGGTAGGTGTCAATTAAAATTCATGCTTTTTCCAGCCCTTTTAATAGGCTAGGAATTAAAACCCATGTAAAGTGCCTGTTCTTTGCTTAATTATGTGGTTTTTGCCTATATGATTGAAAACAAACCAGTACTCTGCCAGTCTCTCTCATCATATGCTCTCTTTTTCTGCCTTTATTTAGTTTCTTTTAGTAAAAAATGCCCATAATGTACAAAGGTTGAAGAAGTAGCCAGGATTTAAACCAAGTGTCTTTTTGTTAGTGCAGGGAGCAGATTATTGAAATCTATAAAGCACTGAGCAACAAAAGAACTGCTACACCCCTGGAGAGGGTGGGCAGGGGCACTGTAAGGTTACAGGTACAAGAGAATACTTGAGTTGAAATAACACCTTGAAATTGCTTAAAACTTGTTAACTTGACCTTTCATCATGAATTAAATGCTAATAAAAGTTTTGCAAATTAATGTTAGATCAGTAAGTAGTTGCATCGTGCTTCAAAGATACTTAACTTGCCATTTGCATTAATACCACAGTGTGCTTATTGCTTTTGAGAGTTGTGGAGAAAAAAATGTGATTATTCCATTGACTTAAATTTAGTCTAGACATAGGACTGTTGCAGACATTGCCTTGTATTGGAAGAGCTTTTTGCCTCACTTCAAGCAGTATTAAACCAATTGACAGCAGTCCTGAAAACTTAAGTTTTCTTCATGTGGCAGTTTGGATCATCCATGTTTGTCACTGGTTTCCTTCTTGAGCAGAGCTTCTAAATCTAAATGGCTGTTCCCTAAATAGTATCAAAACAGGGTAGATCTTGCAAAGCCATTCTGAAACTAGTTCATTATCTTTCAAAGATAATTTTTTTAAAATAAATTTTGATTAGTATAAATAAAAGAAATAGTAGTCACTGACAAAGCTGATTATCTTCCATTCTTCTGTCTCTCCAATTTGGCCCATTTCTTCCTCTTTTATTACTGCATAAATGCAGCTGCAAATTTTAGTAATTTGAAAGCCATTTGGAACGGGTTATCTTGAGTATTTAGGAAGATAACTGCAACAAATTTGGTGTGTTCTTTTGTCCTAATTTTGTTATGGGAAGTCATGCAAACTTAGTTGATGTCCTTTGGAATAAGACTTCCAGTCAAGTTGCATTGCATTTAACCAACTACCTGATCTCCTCTTCATGCTCTTCTGCATCATTGTGCCTGTTTTCAACCCCAAAGTTAAGAGCTCTTTTCTTTCTCTCAACACTGAAATGGATCCTTCAGCTGTGACCTCAGTAGGAGACTGCTGAATTATTTTTTACTGTGTGTTAACAGGGAAAAAAATCTAGGTGCTGGAGAGGATGCAAAGAAGGGCAACTAGGTTGATTTAGGGGTCTGGAGAACAAGTGAGAACGGGTGATGATTTTTGATGATTCTTTGATTCTATGATTCTGTGAATGAATAGACTATCACCATGGCAGACTGAAAGGCATGGAAAAAATAAGTGTGTGCTTTGATACAGCTCTGTTGCACCAGTCTTCTCCCTAAAGACCTGACAAGGCTATTCAGATACAACTTGTATGTTTAGATGAATTAAGAGTGAAAACTGAAATCTCAAGCAAAACCTTAAAACCTAGGAAGCTTAAAAAATCCAGGAGTGAACATAAATCTAAACTTAAATCTCAAATAACCATAACAAATCAGCTACATGATTCATTTCCAGAGCATTGGCTCATTAAACTTTCAGTACCTGAGCAGTGTGGGTGACAGTAATACGTGATTGTTTTAGGAAGAAATTCATAGGAGTCTTTAGCAAAGCTAAGGGTTGAATGAAGGAAACCATACAATGATCAAGTTAAAAGCTGAATAAGTACTTCTCTTAACACTGAAACCACTGTACCTTTAGAAATCTTCCTTGTTAAGACACGTAGTCTGCTTTTAGGCAGACACAAATAGTATTAAATTAATTAGTCAAAACAAGCTGATATCCATAACACTTCACTTTTAAATAGGCAAATAATACACAGCATAATGCTTGCATGTGTTCTTTGCTTCACTGTCATGCAGAACAAATAGAAGCTGACTTTGTAAATGAGAGCTGAATGGCAAAAGGTGTCTTTTGTCTGCAGCTATTCATTGTGTCCCTCTCCTATGACTTGCTGTTCCCACAGTAGAGATGTTTGAGAAAAATACATATGAAGGAGTTCTTGAACTGGAACAAGTTACTGAAAGGTGCCAGGATGTTAACCTGTGCCTGTTTTGAGCTTCCTTCAAGTACTAGACTATAGACAAGCAACTCCTTTAAATGTTTGTTGGCTGTTCTTAGTGTAAGCATGGCAGCTTTAACTACATTGGTATAATGAATGTCTGGGTGTGTTCATCTGAATTTGAAAGTGCTGTAATTCCTGAACAGCTTTACATTTGAAGTTTGTCTCGAGCATCTTTGGGAATTAGAATTATGCAAATGTGGAGTAGTCAAGATCAATGCAGAATAACAAACTCTCTCATTACAAATCATTTGATACTGCAGAAGCCAAGAACATGCTGTGATGCTGAATGTCTATTTTTCCAAGCCTTTTTGGCAAAATGGTTTTCCTATAACATAACAGAGCTAATTTATTACCCAGTAGTCTGGAAGGTTAGTAATTCAAGAATGATTCTTGAACTGAAATTTTGTCTGAGGGCAGAATGGTGTTATCACCTGTAGATTGCCTAGATGTGGAAGAGGTTTACATTATTCCTCTGAGATTTTTCTCATTGTACATTCTTCCTGTCAGACATTCCTTCAAAGTCTAAATGTTACTTTACCTTTAACACTTTTTCTTACTATACTACATGACAGTTCACTTTGTGTAGATGTGTGTAGCTGCTAATACAGACTAATCCTGCCTGGACAAAAGCTGCAGGGCTTGTGCTCATCTGGCAAAGGATTAGTTGCTTTTCCTTTACTAGAGGAGGTTACAATAGAAAATTGCCAAGGTAGAGCAAAGACCAATTTTCTGCCCAATGATGCATCTTCAGCTCTGGAGGCTTTGTTGCATTACTCCAGTGTAATCATTTCTTACTGTGCTGAGCAGGGTGTAATGCACTGCAGGATAAGGTGCAGCTATTTGCTGAGCTACAAAAATTGCTGAGCCAGGAGTAGAGGGATGCATTGGGAAAACAGCTTGCTAATGACCAGCCCAACTGCTAGCTGCAACTGGGAGGCTCTGCCAAAGGGGCTCACGTGCAGGAGCAAAAGTAGGTGGCTGAAATTGTTTGGCTCTGGAGCAGTCAGTACCAGAATATGTATAGTTTTGGTGACCATGCCTTAAAAAGGCTGTTAAAAAATGGCATATGATTGGAAAATATAAGGGGATGAGTGTTGTCACTTGGTATGAGAGCAAAATTCCTGTAATAAGAACTTCATAATTTGGTGCAGAAATGCTTTGAGAGTAAACAGTACATGGAATCAGAAGTCAGAAAAATGCAAGTTTAAAATCAGACAAAAGGTTAAACATAATCACTAAAACCAGCTACCAGGAGAATTACCAGCATCTCCTAATGTTAAAAGACAATCTTCTTACAGATCATTGATATAAGTTACTGGGATCTTTCAAAAATAACCAGATAAAATTAAAAGGTCATGGAAGATGCTGGGCTGTGAAAGCTCGACTCTGCCCCATGGGATACTGTGTTTACTTTGTAGACAAAAAACTTTTCTGGCTCTTCTGTTGATGAATCTGTGGTTTGGCTGTCTGTGCTTTTTTCTAACTAGCACTGCAGCTGGCATTTGAGTAGGGCATTCTGTCAATTACTCTGTTTATTTTCTCTGTAATTCTGTTAATGTGTGTAGCATTATAACACTTAATAGTAGCTTAATGAACTTCAGACAGCATTTTATGAGCAGAGAGTAAGGAGGCCTCTTAATGTTAGTTTGTGCCTCATTTTAACTGATCTGCAGTAACTGTGTTGCTGTATTTTCAACACCTATGCAATTGTTTTATTAATAATGTGTATTTTCTATTGATCTCAATACAGTTGATACATACTCTGCATTCACTCTGAAGGGTCTTTTGTGTAACCAGCAGTCTTTTACTCCTCCCCTTCTAAGGGGCAGAGGAATTTACTGTGGGGAAAAAAGGTTTCTCCCTGTTCCTGGCATCAAAACCCATTGCCTTGTCTCACTGTTCCCCTGTACCTCATTTCTTCTTTCCATGCATGTTTCCAAGTAAGCAGTGTTACTGTGGGGTGTTCTGGTCCTCATACTCCTGCCAGCTGATGCTTTTCACTGTTTCTTCACTGTGGAAAGAGGCTGAACTCTTTGGTCATCCTCATGGTCCTGTTACCTGCCTTGTAGCTCCTTTCTTCTGTCTTCTTCTCAAGTCCTGTAACAATAATCACAGCATCTAGATGATCCCTGGACTTCCTGTGTAAGCATCACAGAGGGAACTTTAACAAACTATTAATATAGAAGACTAGTTTTGACCTTTTTATTCATAACTGTTCACTGGAACATTTCTGTTCTAGTTCTTTAGCTGTGTTGTAATTACATTGAAGGCTGGGTTGCAAATTGAGGGTATGTAGTTCTCTGTGTGAGTACTCACTAAACATCTAATGCAGCTTTTTTAAACTTGGTTTTTTAGAGTGGTCGAAGTAAGTGTTTATTAAATTTCATATAACAATAGTTTAAATTCTTACCATACTATTAAATACTAAAGTGCATCAGTAAAGCTTTTTTTAATACAAAGGTAGTGCTCTTATGCATGTACTATCTATAGACAGTCAGTGGTACTAAAAGTGTTGTATGTATTCCTTTACAAAGTGCTACCTTTTTCATCTGAATCAATTCTAATTTTTTCTTAGATCTTGTCATAAGCCTAACTTTTCTTTTTGGATTACTCTTGTTTTGAGGATAGCTCATGGGGGATGTGAAAATATCAAGTATTGCTTGTTTTAATACTTGTTTCTGTTTGGTTTTCAGCCTTGTTAAAGATTCACACTTCATGTGTGAAATATGTTGGATTTTATTTTAATACAGAAATGTTTGTATGACTTAAGGGATTTTCTGACAGCTTTCCAGACTTGGGGCTGGAGATGTCATAAAATAGAAGTGCTTCAACTCGTGTTCAGAGTGGAGACCAATGGAGAGGAATGACTATTGACCTGGCTGCTTCAAATCTGAAAATATAAATTGAATATAGTAAAAGATATATTGCTGCTAGGGAGAGGGTGTTTATCTTTTTCAGCCATTTTGACACAGGATCAAATGCAAAGTTGCAGTTTTGTGGTGCTGAAATGTGATCATTTTTGGTGAATGTAAAGAGCTGCACATCTAGATCTGAAAATGGAAGAGTTTAGTGCTTATATTATGGGAATGAACTAAAAACAGTGACATATAGTAAAGAGGCAGTAGAATTACTGACTCTTCAAAAACAATTCATGATCAAGTTCGAATTTTTACTTTAATACTAATCTATATATTACTGTCCTTTAGTTGTAACTCTGAAACTAACGAGATATTGTAATTTAAGCAAAAAATTTAATTTGTTTGAGGTGTAGTTACAATGTAAAGATGCTTCACTCAAAAATAGTTGAAGGCTTCTGCATTTATGCTGATGTCTAAATGGAAAGTTAGAGCTTTTGAAAGGCATCCCAGGGCACTCTTAAATTGCCATGTTCGGAGAGATCACTTCCAGTATGTGACTAAAACCAAAACTATTTGGTGGAGTTTCTGTTGTTGAATTTTGATATCTTACTATTTTGACTACTGAGATGTGGTTAGCTTGTAGTGAAGTGAATAAAGTTTGCTTGAGGTCTTCTGGAATAAAAATTCTGTGCAAATACTTGAGCATTATTATCAGTAGTTGCACAAGTTCTATAAAGGAACAAAGGTAAAGAAGTTTGGTAGACATGCCTTGTTCATAGAGAAACTGCTTTTTTTGTGTGTTTCCTTGGTTTCTGTAAATAGGTGGAACTACTACTATTTTTTTCCAGTTTACTAATGAAGTATTGGCTGTGCAGGACTTAAAGTTAGAAACTTTGTTTAGGCTTAAATTAAAGGTAGTCCCCACCTCAATATAGAGTTGCCAGATTCTCATTTGGTTCACATCTTTATCACAGACAGATTGTGTTTAGTTTCAGATTAATACAAAGCTAAAATATCCACTAGCTAAGAACAAATTACCCTGGTACCCTTGTATGCACCTTATTATTATTTCATGGATATTATTCTTTAAATAACCTTCACTTTATTTTTGTGAATCACTTTCTCCCTTTCAGTAGCACAACCATGGGAATTCATTAAATTTGGGGCCCGTTTTCATTTTTCTTCGTTTTGATGTGTGAAAGTAGCATTTAAAGTAGTGATTATTGTTCATTAGAAAGCAGTTATTCTGTGACTTGTGGAGCCTGGCTTGCTACAGGTTTGTCTTAAAGCTGATGTAAGCTTGAATCTGAATTGCCCCTTCTGTGGAGAAAGCCTCCAGCAGATTTTCCAGCACTGAGTCTTTGGTATCTAAATAATGATCATGGAATTGCTGAAACCTCTCTCTCCACTAAGGAGAGGTGCTGGAGTCTCCTGGAAACAGGACACTGCTAAGAAGAGAAACTTGACAAAGAGCAAGATCCCCTGAGAATTGGCCCCTGTCAGCTCCTGCTTACACTGACCAGAATCTGAAAGCTTTTAGAAGGAGGGGATGTGCATGTACATGTTTGGGATGGTCTTACTAAGAAACCATCTCAGAAGGTGGAAATGCCCTACAGGGGTACAGCTTTTATGTTAGCCAGGAGTATATATTTAGTAATAATTATCATAAAGGAACCCTCATTATTCATAGTATTTTATACCTTAATAATTGGAGTTCTGTGCAGAATCACAGGGTTGGTAACCTCCCTCCCTGGAGGCACTTGGAGCTTAAAAAAGAGCAGTGATATTTTAAAAGCTATATATATGTAAATCAGGCAGAGCACAGGTGATGGATAGATGTATTCTTTGTTTAAATAAGTCTCTCTGATTTCACTTAAGTGTCTTTGGCCTACATGTGCAGTTTTTGCTAACAATGACTCTTTTTCCCTGAAGTTTGAACTGTTGTAGTGGAATTAAGTCATTTTATGATAAAGTTCATCCCATACTTCAGTAGTTACCCTTTTGACACCTGGACAGTGTCTGTTGAATAGAAGGGAGCATAGCTTTTTTTTTTTTTTTTTTAAAGCAGAATAGATAAAATCTAGGTGGTACTTCCTTGCTTGTATTAGAAGAAAGAAGAATCTTTATGCTGTGTTCACCCTCTTTAACACTTGGATAATTGTAATACTTATGGACAGAGGGATTCACCTTGAGCCATTTGAAACTATTTTTCCCAAAATAGTAGAAGCCTAACTAGATGAAAGTTTGATGTTAATCAGTTTTCCTACCCCATCAGGTATTCTGCATTTGCAAGCAAGTTAAGGCAAGGTAATTTGGGTAAAATTATGGCAATGCACAGGAGGCTGGAAAGTCTGTTCTGAGAGTTATGGTTTGACAACAATACTGCAATAATGGGTGTGCAGTGCAAGGTTCTGTGCTTCTGCAGTACTGAAGTATTGAAGTCACTTTTACAGTGTCAGAGTTGAAGTTGTGTATTCAAGGAAGGCTTTACAGTGTTGCATAAGACAGTAATTAAAGACTTTTATAATTGCTTTTTAATTTTTATACAAGTCTGAAAACGTTTTCCATGATGCTGAATGCTGTGTCAGTTGGAGGGTGAGTGTGCAGCAATGGATTTCTTGCTTCAGCTTTTTCTCCAGCTGCAAATCCACTGGCAATATTTCTCTAAAACTAAATTTTCACTCTATATGTAAGCAAATTATAGAAGAGAGGCTCATATTAAGTCAGAGTGCTCTTTTGGTAACTGAAGAAGACTCTTTCTGTGTGGTTTGCAGGTGATGCAACCCTGAATTACAGAATACCTCCAGAAAACTGTGCAGGAGTGGGGTCTTAATGGGGATTTTTCTGACTTGAACATGAGACACTTGAAATTGCTAAGGCTGTTAACTGGTTCCCATCCATACAAGATAAGTATTCTCCAGTAGTTCCCCAGGACTAGTCTGTGTAGAAGAGCTGTGCTGTTTTGGATAAAGCTAGATAATCCCCTAATATTCCTTTTTTCTATTTCCTTAGTCCTAACTCCTGAAATACACCATGGAGGAGCATTAAGAGTAGGCAAAAGAACAGGCACCACCAAAAAAGGAAAGCATAAAGAGATTAAAAAATATCTTGGGTGACATGAGCACACGTGGGTCTTGTAAAGGTTTACTAATTGTATCTTAGTGTTTTCTTCTATCAATTTGCATGATTAAGACTACTTATATCAAATGAAAAAGGTATTTCTTTCCCTACAGATGGATTTCTTAATGCTTTTTTATATTGTACTCCAACTTTCTATCTAGTCAGCAGAAAAGAAATTCCTGTTTCTTGGTGTCATTTAAATCTGATGGTTAACTCTGAAAGTGGCTCTTTTAATTAACAATGTTCTGTTTTCTGGATACGTACTGTCTGTTTAATAGAGGTGGCAGATAAGCTTTGGCATCTATAAATCTAATAAGCATTTCTGTATGAAATAGAACCTTTTCAATTTTAAATTTGCAAAGGGAATGTAGGAATTCCATTTTGTAGAGTTTTGTCTATCTCAACAGCAGCTACAGTCTTTTTGCTCATAGTTGAGGGTTGCTGTACTAACACCTGATTGATAAATGCATATAGTTGGGACTCTCTCATCAGCTTATTGACTTAAAACAAATGCTGCCCTTATGCTTCTTTAAGAAATAATGTTGGTTTTTCTTTTGGTAATGAAACTTAAACTATAAAAAGCTAATAAATAAGATTAAGCCAGTGATTTGCTGTCTGCCTAACATATCCAGTCCTCTTTTTTAATGTACATAAAAATGCTTTTGGTTTAATTCGGTGTAAAAGCAAATTCTGTTCATTAAGAGGACACAGAGTTCAAGCAAGCTTAAGTAGATGTATGGGGATGTTATTTTTAACTCAAATTGAATCATCTTTCCATTCAGCAGCTGTGTGGAAAAACATGCAAGCAAGATTATGAATATGGCTGCATTCTATGTCAAATTACTTATACAGATGGGTTACATGGGGAAGAGGTTTTTGTGTGGTCACCTTATCATGCACAGGGGAATAATGGAATTCTTTTCTCCTCTTGAATATAATCAGAAAAACTTCAGCCTACCAAAAAGGAAGATTACTGTCATGATCTTGTAGGAAAACTTTAAAAACTACCTTTTTTTTTTTTTCACAGAATTTGTGTTTTTACAGAATACCTGACCTCAGCCTGACTCACCTAGTTTTGATACTGCTAGAGCTGTATGAGGTCCTTTATTCTTTTTTTTGTTACTGTGATCATACAACCTGTAAAATGTAGTTGCAACTAATATTTTGGTTTTAAATACATTTATAATAAGCAATTTTTAAAATCCTATTCATCATAAGAGGAAAAGTTTAGTAGAAGCTGCAACTTGTGCTGCACTTCAAAAATACACGTGGCCTGGTATTTGTAAATAACAATTCTGACAAACCTAGCATGAGCTGGTTCTTCTTTCCAGTACAATTAGAGTTGTATTTGTTAGGAAAAGTTAGCTAATGAAATGCAAGTTGCAATGTGATATGCCTGATGATACTTCTATTTTTTACCTTTGTCTTAAAGAGGCATAAATTCTAAGACTAAGTGTATTCAGCTGTCCTAACAGCTGAAAATGCCATCTATTTGTCAGAGTGGGTTTATTAACCAGAGCTACTGTAATATTGGTGATATTCAGCATTTCATTTGTGTAATTTTCAGCATTTTGCTGTGAAGTCTGCATAAAAATGTACTTGCACAAATTTAGACTGAATCTTAAACAAATAATTTTGCACTGGGTTTCTGCTGGTGTGTTGAATTGTGGTTTCCCACAGTGTATTTACTTCAGCAAAGTAGGAACTATCACAGCATGACATTTATGCAGCTCAGAAATACCTTCTGGCAGTGCCAGTTTAGAACAGATCCCGTTCATATTGTTTGGGAACATCCACACAAGTCTTTTTTTCAGTGGAAATATGCAGGGGGGGTGTGGATTTTTGATATCCCATTAGATCTTAAATTTTATTCAGCCCTGTTTGCCTTAATTAGTGTGAAGGTGTAAAGCTGCTGGTAATTATGCAAGTAGCATAGGCCTACTACAGGTTCACTGTGGGCAAATTTGATAATAGATTGCTGCTGTTTCTTAAAAAACATCTGCTTGTGATGAGCACTTGAGGAATCTTAGGGGCTTCCCTGTTGCCTAACTGGTTTTTAATACAATGACTTTGCTTTATGACTTCAGCATCAGATGTTGTTAAATAGAACTATTGTAAGCAACCTTCCTTACAACAGTTCAGACCTCAGATCATTGTAGGGCTTTGCCTAAAACTCTCTATTTACAGATGGCTACATAAAGTAGATTTTGATTCTTCTCTTTCATGTAGTTCTTGCTCACTTTAGCAAATGTTATGATACTGTCATGGTATGAGGTGGTAGGCCAAGATTTGAGGAAACCAAGTGCTCCTCAAAGTGTGAACTGCACTATAGTGATCCAGGGATCTGGTTGCTTTCTGTGCAAAGCTCGTAGGTTTACTCTTTACTGTTTTGTTTTTTCTAGTTCTGTTGAATAAATAGACTCAGAAGAATATTGTGGCTATCAGAATATCACACTGCATGGAAATGCATGCTTTAAAACACACTGTGATATCTTCATGTGATGTTCTATCCCAAAAATCAAAGGTCTTCAGAACAAAGTCTTCTGTATCTGTGGGCATTCCAGTTGAAGAGTAGATTGCTGTGAAGTATCAGTACAATTTAACAAGACACACTTTCCTTTTCTGTTTTTGAAGGACTTGGTAAATATTGAGATGTTTTTGACTGCAAAAGAAGTGGAAGAGTCATTGGAAAGACAAGAGACTATGACATGCTTGGCTTGGTGTCATGATAACAAATCCAGGCTCAGAAAAATGAAGGTATGAAAATGTAACATGTCCATGTTGTATTTAAATTGTTTTTCTAAATGTTTTCTAAACTCCTTGGATATTTTATGTGGTCAGTTTGGTTTATATTGTACGTCTTGACTGAGACCTTGTATAAAATAAGGGCAGGAAGTACAAAACTTTTAGAAGAAGGCACAGGTAGTCAGAGCTAAACTTGCTCATACAAATGCCAGACCTGGGTGATGGGTTGTTTTCTGGATGCAGGTGTTAGCTCAGCAAATCATTCCCAAATAAAATAATATCCAATTGGTTTTAGTGTCATTTACAGATGTCTAAATGCAGATGTATGGAGTGTCTTGATGGGTGTGAACTTAAATTTAGAACTCTTGGCATCCTGCTGAAAATATCTCTGTTTATACGTGAAGGTATCTTAAAAGCGAGATCGATTGGTAAACCTGTGCCCTGGTATTTTTAAAAGTGTATATAACAAAAGAAAACTTGAGTAAAGAGCTAAGTTTCTGTTAGAAACTACTGTTGAAATGTTTTTAAAAAACAAAAAAAAGCTGAGTCTAATCAAGCCAAACACAGTGTTGTTCTAGCCACTGAATACCACAACCTGAATTTTCTGTGTACTTGTTCCTGTGCAATTGCTTTGTATTTCCTTGTCTCTTAAATCGTGCATTTCAAAACGCTGTAATCTCTCATAGGGCTTGCAGAAATCTGTTTTTAACTGATATTAACCAAAACCCCTACCTCCTTCAAAGGTGTTTGTGTCTTATTTTTTAAAGTAAGCGCTTTCTTTAACCAAAAAATGTTTAAGTGCACTTAATGAGAAGCAAAGAGTGACGTTCTCTGTCACTCAGGGGCGCCAAAATGAGAATGAACCGAAGATGGGACGCAAAAGTAAATCGGCCAGTGATTACTCTAAAGAAAATGATGATCTTGTTATGGAAACCATTAAAGGAAAACCAGAATTGGTATGTAAACACTTGCATAATTATACTGCTAAAAAAAAAAAAAAATCCCCCATATGTAATCTTAATATGTTAAGTAATACAAGAAATAAAATCTGAACAACCTGCGTTTTCATCACTAATTTTCAACGAGCAATAAGTAAGGAAAAAAATCTTCTCCAGTCCTCTTTTTGGAAAAGAGCAACAACAACAAAAAATCTATTTCTGCAAGCCCTACTCTTTTTTTAAAAATGAAACAAAAAAAAAATCAAAACAAACAACAAAAACAAAAATGCAACCAAAAAACCAAAGCTAAGACTGTGAGATCAGAGTTGGAAGAAAAGGAATCACTATGCTTACTCTTGAAACACAAAAAACCATTTATTTTGCTTCTGGTTGCTTAGCTATTCATCAATGTTAACGTTCTAAAATCCCAGCCACTACCTTAATGCAAGCCTTATCTAAAAATTGAATTGTATACTGGCCTGGGAAAGCACATGATCCTATAGGCTTTACAGATGTGAGCTATCTAAGCTCTTGTGAATAGCTGCTGTGCTGTTCTTTGAAGGTATGCAAACTGTGTGCATCATCTTTTCTTCCAGTTACCTTTGCCTGCAGAACCCATACAGCCACTGGCTTGCAGCTGACTTGAAGATTCATTAAAAAAACCCCCACAGATTCTGAAGATTGTTATGGGATATGGGTTTTTTTTGTGTTGAAACATTTTGAGGAAATGCTAAGGATTTAGTATCGTTAACAATTAAAAAGATCAGTTTTTTAGTAGGTGAACTTCAGTAAGATTCTTCATGAGGGGTTTGTGTAGATGTATGAATAACAGGAAATTTTAAGAGTTCTATTAGAGAATTAAAGTAGGGAAGAAATTTTTATTCTCTGCTAAATATGAATTTTAACAGAAAAGTGCATCATTAGAAAATAATTCCTGTTCCTTAAACAAGTATATTTTTTAACATATGACAAAATGCATCATTTTCATGTTCAAATGGCTATCATTTCTAATCTTAATAAGCAGTTGTTGCAAAATGAGCATTAGTTGCCTCAGGCAGTTAACTGATACAAATTCCTTGTTGCTCTAATTCCTACCGAAGTCACTGAGGAATTTTGATATCACTGTGCTGATAGACAATAAACAAAAGGCAACTATTCATTAGAAGCATGAGTGAAGGAAAAAAAACATTTGCCAAATGGAGCAGAGCAACTCAAGTAACACAACTCTCCAAGATTCAGGGGAGTTCAGGTTTTTGTTGTTTTCTTGAGGTAACAGAACAATTGACTATGTCCCTGTAAAGAAGCTCAGTAGCTTATTCTTTTATGGGGGGAGATTTTAAAATTTCTTTTCAATTCCACATATTCAAAGTTTTTTTATAGATTTTGTAAACTGGTGATGGAATTTTATTTAAAGGGACACTATCAATTTCATTAGGCTTCAAAATTTATGCCACTTGGTTTTGTTGTCTGAGACTTGTTTCCAGCATGGCTTTTAGATGTTTGACAAGAAGAGTGGGACAGAGATTTGAAGAAAGGGGAGGGAAGAAGGGGTCTACAGCAACTTAAATTCTGTGCTATTTTTTTTTTTTTTTTTTCTTCCACTGGGGACTTTCAAAAATTAGAAGACTTGTTTTTTCCTTGCAGTCTTCTGGGTTGACCTCTCTTGTCTGTGTTATAGCATAGCCCCAGTCTCCTCTTGAATTTACTACTTTAAATTGCAAGAAAATACAAAGAAAACACCTCTTACTCTCACTTGCATCTCTGGTAATGATGCTTTCAGTCGTTAGGAAGAAAATAATCCCTGCTAAGTACTGAAGTTTTGAAGGAGGCAAGAGGAGAGGAGGGGTTTGTTTGCTTTTAGGGAATTCTGTGCTGATGTGCTGTACATAAAAAGCATTTCATCTTGTTTTGCATGAATGCCTAAAAGCAAGCAAACGAGGTTGCATGTTATTAACACTGGTTTTTTGTTGTGGATACTTAGTACTTAACAGACTGTTCAGTGCAGTTTTGGTGCCATCTAAGACTCTGTCTTGTCTTTAATCTCAGAGCTGTCTGGAGTTCAGTCTAAGGATTCAGGAGTTCATCGAACTCATTCGACAGAACAAGAGACTGGATGCTGTGAGGTATGAAATTAGGATGTTTACCAAACAGTTCTCTGAACAAGGTGGTATTATATCTCATTAGAAATATGTGAGTATTACTGGAACACCCAGAAGCCCAGAATAAAAGAAAGGATCTTGCTTATGTTGTGATAAGTCTTGGGATTTAAGCTGGAGTTGATTTTATTTTTTTTTTTAACAGCAAGCTGTCATTTCACAGATGGATCTTTTTAGTCTTAAAAATGAAGGTTTAGAAAATTAAACAATTAAACTTATTTATCCTTAACTAATTTTCAAGAGGTAACTGGCTTCTCATAGTAGGAGCTCTTTGCAGTTTCAGTCACAAAAAATCCTAAAAGGTTAAATGGAAGCATTAAGCTTTTAATGGATGTTTATTTTTAACTCAATTATTTTCTCCTTTACTTTCTCCATTGTTTTTTTGTTCTGCCAGTTGTATTTTATGCTTATTCACCTTCTGTCATAAGTGGATAATTCTAAGTTCTGGTATTCTCATGTACATGAGAATAAGGAGGTGTTATACTGCCCACACTCCCTTTCCCTGGCCCCAAATGAAGAAGCCAACAGGACAGCCAATTTCTCCTCTTTTGCACTAGTTTAGTGGGGTCTGTTTTGAGAGTCAAGTAACTTTGCCCAAGGTGGTGAGAATCAGTAACAGAACTAGAGTCAGACTTGAGACCTGTCTGATTTCAGCCACCAGACAGTCTTTGTAGCAATACTAAGAGCACAAGAAGCATGATTTTAAACTAGCAGTCCTAATTTCAGGTGCTTGAATGTTGTCCCAGGATAACACAATAAACCAGTGCTGCTGAAACGAGTGGAATTTTGATACTGAGACTATGAAATGTGTTTAATTCTGCTAATTACTGCTCTTGCAAGCACCACAAAGTGTGATGCAGGTGGCAGAGCTACTGAAGGTTACACGTGGACAAGGGAGGGAAGAACTATCAGCAGATTCTGTTTTGTAAGAATATTTATGTAGAGGGAGAGGTGACAAGTTTTATGGTGGCCAAACTTGTAGCTTTGCTGATACGTTCCAGTGATAACACTGTTGCTCTTTAACACTTGTGGCAAGTTTTATATTAAGGAAGTTGCATGTTTTACTGCTTTTTAAAAACAATACTAGGTACTTCAGAAGTTGAAACCAGCAGCAGGCTTGTATTTGTGGCAAAGCTGCTTTTTTGGTCAGAGGAGCACAGAGCTATGGAAAATACATAAAGTGTCATAAGCACAGACTGAAAGCATTCTAGTGCATTCCCAAGCTTTCAATGCAGAAACTTCTTCAGGGCAAACCACATAAATTTTCTAGAATAGAGTGGGTAAGTGAGAAAGACTTAGTTGTTTTAAAATAGGGATGAAGGAAAAGGCAGTGTGTGGAGTGGCCATTCTGATATTAAAACCACCCCCAAAATTGCTCACCTAAAGCTTTAGGGTTACTTCAAATTGTTAGTTCTAATTGTATTCAAATATATTTCTTGCTTTGAGGTGACACACAGCATTCCTGGTTTGCTCTGGTTGTACCTAAGTCGTCCTTGTGGTGGTCCTAGGCAATGCAAGTGTGCAATCTGATAAACTCCAGCTAATTTTAATGTTAATTTTAAAAACCCCTAAAAGCTACATGCTAGCATCTAGATGTGGGCATTTACCCTTTGATAGAGTTCTCAAATACTAAGGAACTGTCAGGTACTTATGAAAAGGATGAAAGACACTCAGCTCCATTATCTGTCTTCTGAAGTCTGTGGTGCTTTTATATCCAATGAATACTGTGCCATTGTGCCTTTAGCTTTATTCTCTTCAAAGTTTGCTTCTTTGCCAGATCTGCTGTCATGCATCTTAACAATGAGTAGTATTCCATGCTCTAAAAACTATTTTCTTTTGAGCTGCAGCTTCCTTATGTAGCTTGGAAACCAGAGAGCAGGCATAGTGCCCTCTAATAAGGAGACAAGCTGAGAACTGGGACAGAGTAGACAAGGTCATTCTGTATTTTATTGTTGTTACTGGGTTTTTATTTCCCTCTGATCCATTTTCCACATCAGCACTGGTCAAGTGTGTGAGTTGTCAGCCCTCAAGAGGACCCAGCACTCTGTGTGTGTGGAATAACTTCTGTCATAGCCTCTGAGGTTTAAAACTTCCAGCTCCTATCTACATTGCAAATAAGCATCCATGTTGAATGTTGTTAGGGGTGAAGCATGTGTATCCAGATACCTTTTGAAATTCAGGGTTGATATGTTTTATAACAGGCAATTATAACTTGCCAGTCATAACAATGCTGCTTTAAATTCACAACTTGTAAAATGAAAAAGAACTACAGAATTCTTTATATCTTATTTCATTGCTTTTTAACAGGGTAAGTTTTAATTTTGCACATACAGATTCCAACATCTCAATGCTTTCTTTAAATGATGTTGCTTTAAAAGGCTATTTTTTACCACTTCATTCTACTTTGCTTCAAAATAAATATGCAATAAATAAGGGGAGATATTTTGGGAAGGTGTAGCATAAATCTCATTGCTTGTAGCAAACTGTTGCAACTTGTGTTTTTATTAGCTTGCTTCTGTTAAGTGCCTGCAGCAGGATTCTTTCAGTATTGTGTCCATAGTGCAATAAATAGGTCAGGCATCCATTAAAAAGCAGAGAAAGAGGCTGTTTACCAAGTAGTTTCCTGTATGAGTGGAACTCAGAGAACTGACATTTTGTTGAAACGCAGCTGGTGTTTAAATAAGTTTGAAAGCTTTGCTTACTGCCTGCTGAGAACCTCTGAAGTAACATTGCTTTTAGGTTAAAATTCATGGGAGTTTTAAAAATATACATCTAATTAAATAAGTGTTTGAATTTCTGTAACTTTAGAAAATGTGAGTACAAATGGACTTTCCTCTAAGGTAGCTTATCAGAATAGTCTTAAAAGTGCACGTTTCAAGAATGTACAGGGGCTATTTCTTGAATACAAGGAGTAAATCTCTGAAGTTTAAGGTTTTTTGTCTTGTATCATTAGCTTTTAATTTCCAAAATTCCTTCAGGTGTTTTCTTAGTTTATACCTATTACAGTAACAACAAATGACCCACGACACTACCTTCACGCTTCTGGGTCTTTCACCAATTAAATTCTGGGAAATCAAAGAGCATCCTGCTGCTTTGTTCTTACAGGATGCTAGAGATACAGAGTTCCTAGGTAAAAGCTGGGAAGATGCCTTGTGCATTTCTTCTTTGATATAAAGCTCTAAAGAAGTAAATAAAAATAGCTAATGATGTGCAGAGTTAGGATAGAGTAGCTAGTCTTCCTTTTAGTCAACTTTTGTCCTACAGGGGTGAATAAACATAGTGTGTTCCTTTTATTATGGAGTGGGAGGTGGGGTTGAACTGGCTTGTAAAATAAAAAGAAAAAAAAATAAATGCAACAAACTTTTGAGCACTTTGAATGTAAATTTTGCTAGTAGTCATAATTGTCTCTGAGATAAAGGCATTCAAGCATCAGTCAGAAAGACTGAACACAGGTAACAGGTGATATTTGTTCTCCTATTGCTATTTCCTGATCCATATTTTTATTCTTCCATTCAGGCATATGTAGATATACATGGACACACTGCAGCTTAAATGCTTTTTTAATCAACTTAATGTACCCTTAGTAGCCAATAAACTGTAAATCTTTCTGTCTTCATAAATATCCTTTCATTCTAAGATTTGTCAAGTACAATGTCTGCTGTACCTGCATGGGCTAGAGGAACAGTAGTTTCAAACAAAAGATGATGGACTTTGTCCCCACAGAGTTTACAGAATCATTCTGAGATTTGGAAAACAAAACTTTCCAACTTTATACCCATTACTTTGGTCTGTCACAAGAATTTCATTAGTAGTGGTTTCAGTGATAGTCCACTGGTCCCAGTTTAAAAAAAAAATAAAATTACCTCTCTGCTCTAGCCCCACCCACTAATGTGCACTAATGGTGGTAAAAACAAGGACTGTAGGGGTTGGATACACCTCCAAGAGGATAATGTTTGCACAAAGAGATGGAAATTGCTGAATGGAAAGGGAAGGGGTGATTAAAGGCATGAGGGCAAAGAACATGTTTTCATGAGCACTCCTATGATACTGTTTCCTTGCTTCCCAATCTGAAGATGACTTTGGAGTGCTAGGAACCTCTTTTAGAGGTTATTGTGTGTTTGGTTTTAATTTCTCTGTGCTGGCACTCAGAGGATGAGATTCAGTCATGGTAAGTTTTGTGGGAAAACATTCTTGTTTTCTTAAGGGGCACAGTCAGAAGGTAAAGCTTGGAGAGGGAAGGCTAACAGAAACTCACTTCAGAAAAGCTTATTTCCTTATGGCTGAACCCAAAATGGTTACCTCACCCCAGCCTGTGCAGTGCTCTACAAATGACAGAAGTGTTGAGTTGCTGAGCTTCTCCTCTGAATGAGCAGCACACCTGTAGTGATTCTGTATCATCCAGACACACAGCAAAGTGTTAACTCTGGATGCTCTTGGACACATCCAGGCCGTGTGGTCAGGTCAGTGTCTGCCTGTTGCTGCTCAGGCTGTGTTGTGGAAAAGCTGTCAGTCTGTAACAGCAAATTGCCAAAGCCTGATGGGGAGCAGGCTATGATACTGATGAGGCTGGTGCAAAACTGAAGTACCATTTTTGTTTTAACATTTTGGTTTAACACAAGTGCACAGTGATGAGTTCTTTTAAGATTTTTTTTTTTTTTTTCTTTTTTCCCCGTCATGCACACACAGTAATTTAGTTTAACTGGTAGGTCTGAATTTTTTGTTTTGTCTGAACTTTCTTTTAAATAGCTCTTCCTTTCTTCTGCAGCTCTGCACTAACATGTATTTTAGCTTCTTCCAGTAATTCCAGGCTTCCTGGCCTCTTCTCTCAGGCCATGGGTTTTGCTCTTCTGCTCACATAACAGTAATCACCTGGGGAACAGTATTTACATTCCTGAATTCCTCACCCAGAATAGGAAGCTGAGTGGAAACAGTCTGTCCTACATAACTTCCATTGCTTCCTGGTTTGGGTGGGAGAGGAAGCTGGAGTTCTGAAACACTGCTGAAGGGACTGTTCTCATGGTATTGATGACCTGAGTGTAGTTAGGGGAACACAAACTGGGGGGGATGACACATGACTTTTTTTCTTTTATTTTATTAATTCAACCCATGAAATGGGTAATTGGAAAGCACTGTCTATTCATAAAAGTCATTTGTATGTTTAAATAGATTCTTAAGTCTATTTAAAAGTTAAGAGCAAACACCCAGAGTACTTCAGAGACCTTCAGTACCTTCCCCTTAATAAAAACTGTGGAGAAAATAGAGCATAGGAAGGCTTTTATACACTTCTGGAATGCCAGAAATTCAAAAGACCACTGATTCCATACTTAGTCCAGTTTAGTCCACTATGTGACATCTGTCACCACTGGAAATAGGAGCTTTTAGCAGATATGCTCTTTAAAGGCTGGAGGGGTTTCCTGCATACTAAATCCTGACTTGATGAAGATCTTGTGAAGAATGTGCAGGGGAAGCTTTCATGCAGGGTTTTTAAGTAGTTGAATATTCCTATAATCTGATATTTCTCTTATTATTAATAAGATTATTAACATTTCTTATTAATTTTCTGAAAAATATGAAAGTTTGTATTTTTGCATTATGTAAATTTCTGGTAATTCTGTTCTTTCAAATATTTGAGTTTTCAGCCTTGTGTGAATCTCTTACAATCAGTATATGAAATACAGAGACTTGTACTGAATTTTTTTAAAATTTACTCTTAACAAAGTGCTCTTTATTACATTATCCTGCAGCTTGTTATAGTCTGCACAGAAAGTGATACTGCCTTTTAGTCTATACCAAAAATTATTTATTGAAAAGTTAACATTCTGTCAAATGTCTGGACAAACAAGGTAGATATTTGAACACTCTTGATGTTTAATGGTTTGGAATAGGTGATCATCTGACTGTGTTCATCCCACTTGCAAGTATTTGCCAAAGGAGTGTTATATATAAAGTTTACATAAGCCCAGACATTTCTTCCAATAATCACAGATCTGTCATTCTAGATGTAGATGAGGTAAGATTTCATGGTGCAGGAGGAAGTTCTAGTTTCTAAGAAATTACAAAGTGAAATTTCTCGTTCTTAAAAGTCATCCTTGCATTCACATTTGCAGGATTTTCAAGTCCTTTAAATGTATCAACTTTTGGGTTTCATGTATGCAAAGCAGAATCTGGAGTTTTTCTCCAGTATCTTACCTAGATACTTGATTTAGAAGCAAGACTGTAAAATAAAGGTATCAATTGTGTATTTCAGACATGCAAGAAAGCATTTCAGTCAGGCTGAGGGCAGCCAGCTGGATGAGGTTCGACAAGTGATGGGAATGTTGGCCTTTCCTTCAGACACTCACATCTCCCCCTACAAGGTAATATTATCTTTATAATTCAGTGGTACAGCAGAATAATAAATATGCTGCAGTTCTTTTTTTCTTCCAGGTAGAAGCAACAATAATCTGAAGATCAAATGTTGTTTTAATATTGTTTTCTAAAATAAACTTTTATAGCAGTCCTTAATTTTAATAAACAGACCTTGCCTGTAGATTAATCCAGGTAGTATTTATATTACTTACTATTATCTTAATAGTAAGACAGATTCCCACTGAGCCAGGCTTAACCACAAACCCAGCACTAAAGCTCTGTGGGACTGGAAGCTTGATGTGCAAATACAAAGCAAGAGACAGAAGATGGGAAAGTACAAAGAAAAAACAAGAGAAGGTTTTGGGTTTTTTTTTCTTATTAGGCTGTGGCCTTAATATACTAACAACTTCTGCTAACTATACTAACAAATTCTGCTTCTCAAATTGACTGTTCTTGGGGTGGCTGGGATGAAGAAAGGAAAGGTGATTTGAATGATCTTAAAGTAGTATTTTTGATGCTTAAAAGTAAGTGTTCATTTATTTGTAATACACTAATGTAGATATTAGTGGTAATATCTACATTTAAATTTGAATCAAGCAAAACTCATAGGTAGTTGCTTTTTCTACAGATTTTGCATTTGTTCTGTTTTCATGTGCTAATTAATTTTTTTAAAAAACTTGGCACTGGAGGCAGAAGGTAGACAAGAGTTGAGCTGGCAAAGCAAGACAAGAATCCTGTGAAATGCCAAACCAAATGTGGCAGTGCCAGTCCAAACATGTTTTTCAAATAACTGATGATGAAATCAGTGGTTTAACAAAACAAATACACAAAACAACAAAAAAAAAACCCCAAAACCGACCCACAACCCACAGAAATAATGTGAATTTCTTTGCTAATCCCGGAGTCCTTGAAAGATCCTGGTATTCTGGATTCTACTTTTGATGTGAATTAGGAACATAAATGATCAGTGTTAGTAGACTGGGTATATGACAGCACTTACCATTGTTTTAATATTTAGAAATAGGTAGGAAATAAAAATCCTGTGTTCTGTTTTAAGGGCTAGTTTGGACAGAATGCTTCAATGAAAGAGAATAAGGAGAAAAGATGCTACTGTTTGATGTATAATCATACAATTGGAACAGATCCTGTCCTACTTTTTTATGGATCTGACTTAGTGTAGATTATGGAAGTTACATTTTGAATTCACTCAATTACTGAGATAAACAGAATCAGAGAGTGCACAATTGTCTGAAGTTTATAAAGTTCACTGAAAGTTCTGTGCACAAATGGCTTCTTAAAATGGCTTAAGTAAAATTACTTGTAAAACTGTGAGAAAGTTCATAATATCTCTAATCTATTTTTTTTAATCCAGAAGAAGCATCTTCTGTAATGAGTAACTACAGCTTTCTCCAGTTTATCCTATCTTTTAGAAAGGCAGTTAGTGCTGTGGCAAAACAAACTCTTTTCTTTTGATGTCCTTTGAGCAAGCTCGTGTAGCTGTGGCTGCAGTTATTCCAACTGGACACTTAGTAAGCCACTATTTCTGTGTCATCACCTAGAATGCAGGTTATGGATACAAAGGAGAAAGGGTGCTAGCAGAAGAAAGGATCAGATCTTTGTTGTACATAAACATAATAAGTGTATTTTTTATAGTGTCTTCTTACATGACTCTTTCACAGCATTACTTTTAGAATTCAGTATATCCTTGACCTTTGGGTTTAGTTTGTGCTTCCATGAAAAAACATTCCTACTTTTATCTACTATTTTGTTATGTTGGCTTTTTTAGACAACCCACAGCATTACAATATATATTAAAGAATTTTGTCCTTAAATGCACAGCTTAACTTAGCTTTCTCTCACCTGGGGTTGTGCCAGCTCTTCAAACGAAAACCTTTCTACAAAATTCAGTAAACATTGTATATTACAGGTATATCAGCAGAATTAGCTTGAGTGAGAAAAACACTTCTGATTTTTCAATGTTAGTGGTTCAGGGGCTACAGAACAAACATTCCACAAGAGTAATGCTGCTTCATAAGCAGGCCAGAATTCTAGAAAACTAAATGAAAGAAAAATAGCCTTACCAGGATTTGCATACCTTAGTTGGAACACTTGGTAGATGATGGAGGGAGATTGAATATTGTTATGCCAACTATTTTAAGTAATTTAAGTAATAATTTAAATTGTATTTATAAAAATGTGGTGTTAAAGGGTACTTTCTAAACAAGTACACTCATACAATGCATCAGCATGTAAACTTGTTTTGTGATGGATTCAGTCTTGTGACTTTTGCACAATTTACCACTCTCAGACTTTTGACCCCCAGGACAATTAGATTGAAAATGACTTTAGAGTTGTGTTGGTTTTTAACAGGATCTTTTGGACCCTGCTCGATGGAGAATGCTGATCCAACAGTTTAGATATGATAACTACAGACTACATCAGCTGGGAAACAATTCTGTTTTTACTATAACACTCCAGGCAGGCCTTTCAGCTATAAAAACACCGTATCCTTTAATGCACGTACTACTGGGGAGTGCAAAAAAGCAGGGTGGAGTTTTTTGTTCTGTGGATGCTTTTTGGAGAGCTCAAAGGGAAAACCTTACTGTTGAATACTTTTGAAATCTGTTGTGTTTGCATCCTGGGCTATCTTTCCATTTCAAGTTACTCTCTGTTTTTATGTGAATATTCAAATATATTCTGTGTCTTTTGGAACTTGGTTGGGTTTGCTGCATCTCATGGTGCACTGGGGGGAGACTGGTGCTACTGAAGTGTTCTACATCAGGAACTAACTGTAGAGGCTTTCACACACTTGTTGCTCATTCTTGTTTCTTGAAACAAAACAAGCACTTGATTCTCATACATACAGGTTAAACTTGAATTAAATAGCTCTGTACAGTCTCTAACATAGGTAATATTTGCACAGCTTACTATCGTTTTTTTCCTGATGCTGATCATTAGCACAGATCCTATGAGGTGAGGCTGAGGGAGCTGGGGGTGTTCAGGCTGGAGAAGAGGAGGCTCAGAGGAGACCTCATCACTCTCTACAACTCCCTGAAAGGAGGTTGGAGCCAGGTGGGGGTTGGTCTCTTTTCCCAGGCAACTCTCAGCAAGACAAGAGGGCACAAGAGGTCTCAAGTTGTGCCAGGGGAGGTTTAGGTTGGACATGAGAAAGAATTTCTTTATGGAGAGGGTGATCAGACATTGGAATGGTCTGCCCAGGGAAGGGGTGGATTCTCCATCCCTGGAGATATTTAAAAAGAGCCTGGATGTGGCACTCAGTGCCATGGGCTGGGAACCACGGGGGGAGTGGATCAAGGGTTGGACTTGATGAGCTCTGAGGTCCCTTCCAACCCAGTCAATTCTGTGATTCTATGATTAAATAATTGTTGTTACATTCTGTGGTGGTTGTTCCTTAACTTGTTCTTAAACAGACAGTGTTATAAAGAGGATGGGAGCTCAAAAAACCCAGACTGCCCTGTGTGTAGCAAATCCCTGAACAAGCTGGCTCAGCCTCTGCCTATGGCACATTGTGCCAACTCCCGACTAGTCTGCAAGATTTCAGGGGATGTAATGAACGAAAATAATCCTCCTATGATGTTACCAAATGGATACGTCTATGGATACAATGTAAGTGTTGAAATCTACAACTTAAGTCTAAAAGAGCTCTAGTTCTAACTTCCTTTATCAAAATAAAAGCAAAAAAATCTAGTATATCTTCTATATTAATGGAAGAAAAATAACTTCTTGAGGTAGCTTTTAAGGGCTGTATGTGATTGAATTGGTCTTCAAAGAAGGTAATATCTGAATACATGAATTTATAACATGAAATTAAATAGCATTGGAAAATGTTCCCTCTGGAGAGTGATAATTTTGGTGGGCAAAGGTACTTTGACCTTAGACTATAACATTGTTTTTAATAAATAAAGTTTATCTACTAAACAGTTATTTGAGATGCTGTTGTGAATCTTACTTTTTGATTTAACTCTTTTTCCAGTCTCTGCTTTCTATTCGTCAAGATGACAAAGTAATTTGCCCAAGAACCAAAGAAGTCTTCAACTTCTCACAAGCTGAGAAAGTCTACATCATGTAGGTCCATAAAACCTGGGATGAAGTGCCGCTGGAATTTTGACACAGTGTATCTTGGCATACCCTGTAGAGGGGGGGCCTTAATGTGTGGCAAAGAAGCAAAAGCTGCCACCTTGGGGATCAGACCTGTGGGTGGCATTATTGTTTCTTGCGACCAAAGATCAATGAGCAACAATAAACACTCTTAAAAAAAAATTAAAAAAAAAAAAAAAAAAAAAAGGAAAAGGAAAAAAAAAAAAAAAGGAAAAAAGAGGAATTATGACTTAAGTTTGTACTTGAATAACAAAAACAAATTTTGATTGTTAAGGTTTTGTACCATAAGGTCAAAATTGGACTCTTCTCAAAAGTACTTTCATCTTCTAAAGTATGACTTTCTTTAAAGATGGACACTTGCACTGGGGGAAAAGTTACAACAGATTTGAAATTAAATCCATTTTTCTTCCCTCTTTTTCACAATTGTCCAAGACCCTTTTGTTATCAAATACCAATATGTTCTCCTTTAAGCTCCTCTTTGCCTTCTTCATGATCCTCTCGTGAAGCAAACCTGGACATGAATGATGTAACTTATTTCCATGGGAAGATGCTGGTGTCTTTGACACAAGCCTGGCTTCTCTGGAGGATCAACTAGGGACTGGTTTGAAGGAGTATGAAGTCTTTTCCAAACCCAAATATTTTAAGGAGGTTACTAAGTATCGAGAGGAACCGAGAACATTTCAGGCAAACTCTAACGCTTGTTTAAATGTTCTTTTTCCAGTCTACCATAGTGTTAAAGTCCTTCTAAAGTTATTAGTTATGTGCATAGGGTTCAATATGAAATCGTTAGTGCTACTGCCTTATTTCTTGCTTTGAGAATGTACTCACATGAAAACGAGCTGGTATTCTTAAGTGTTGGGCGACGTTTCTGAAGATGCCTTGCAGGATGATTACATAATTCTAGGGACTAAATAGTATTCATTACTGAGACTAATAGTTCAATTTTAACAACTACAGAACACATCCTTATGACTTTTCAAAAAAAATGAAACCATTGTAGTTTAAACAAAACCATATTGTAGAGGTTTGTATTTAGCGCTTATTTTTGCATGTTGATGTTGATTAGCTAATAAAAGATTGTAAATGTAAAACATGTTAATAAAAATTGTTTTCCATTTCTTGATTATATAAAAGTAGAAAGCTGCTTTGTGTTTAAATGTAAAAAAACCCTAATTCTTTCATAAGGGGTTCTCAAAACTAATACAACTTCTAAGTGTGGTTCCTGTGTTCTGCATGATTTAAAAACAAACAAAAAGCTACCACCTATATCCATAAATGGTTTTCAAAGCATGGGGTTAAACTTTTCATATTTGAAAAGAAGACTCTAATACATATTCCTGTCAAATTTTTTTTTTGCCACTTCCTAGAAGGCCACTGAATGCCTGAAGAATTTCTGTTGGAAAAAATGTTGTGGAAGCTGCTGGGTGTGTGGCTTTGCTGTGAGAGTGAGTGCTTTAAAGAAACCTACCAAAGGATACTTATGGGGACCACAACTTTTACTGATATTCAACACTTAGAGTCTATCAGAGATATATAAACTGATTGTGTCAGCCACTCTGAAACTGTAAATTCAGTGTGGTGGGGTTTTTTGGGTTTTTTTTCAGTGAGGAACCTGAAAAGGTTCCATTTTCACTAAGCACACATGATGGATGCTTCTGGACAGGTCTGTCTGGAGCAGTGCAGAGCTTCCAGCTTGGCACGTGCTGGAAAGGTCTGTTTCCCTCAGCACTTTGTAATGGGGTAGATTTAGCAGCTCCTCAGAGCAACAGCAATGTGCCAAGAGGAGGTGGAGGCAGTTAAGGAGAGAACATCCATCAGTAAGTGGCTGTCAGTGAAGCAGTAACTGATCTCTTCCATCCTCATGGGGCAAGAGTTGAAGCATCATTGACTCAAAAGCAGAGAGGACATCACCCTAAGGAGCAACACTACTGAAACCCAGGTGGAACTGCATCTGGTTTGCTTTGGCAGGCTGTTCACAGCATCAGAGCAGAAGGGCAAGGATAACTGGGAATGGCAACCTCACTATTCCCCTACTTCACAGAAATGCATAAAAGGCCAAAGCTGGGAGGAAGAGGTAGAGCTCTTATCAGCCCTAGGGAAATGTGTGGTAACTGCACAACAATTGTAGGCCAGGGAAATTGTTGCTTTTCCATCTCTAAGTACCAGTTAGAGTTGTGGTTTCCTGAGATTTCAGAGCTTTTTGATTTCTGTGGTCTGAGCAGAGTGGTAGAAAAATTCACACTCCCAAAAGCAGGAGTTTTAGTGTGGGGGGAGAAGCAGCTGCCCTACAACAGAAGGGCTTCCATTTAGGGGAAGTGTCATTTCAGAGGTGCCAACATGAGGTCTGAATTGTTGAGGGTGCATTATCAAGAAGGTGCTCTAGAAAAGCCTGGGGGAGTTTCAGCTGTTCATTACCTGTGATTGCTCATTTTAGGAATCTGCAATCAAACAGCCTCTTCTGAACACATCATGACCAGTTTGATGCAGGCTGTAGACTCCTGGCTGACCCCTATGGACTGTGTCCTGTATGTGTGCCCATAGCCTGGCTTTCATCCTTAAGCTTCCAGCTTCATGAGGCTCAGAAATGGTGGCAGGGATGGATTGCTTTGGTGCAGCTCAGAGTTGAGGTTTTCTTTCCCTGACTGCTTTTTCCAGCCTTGAGCTCAGAATCCAGAATCCTTGAGCTCAGGTGGCTTCAGACATCAAACCCAGAGCACTGCATTACTCACAGTAAGTATAAACTTAACTGCCTGTAAACAGTTTTAATAACTTTTCTCACTGCAGTGATTCCTGCCTATTATGTTGAAAAGTGGACTTTAGAAGTCTGGTTTGTGGAGATGGGGCGGGGGTTTTCCTCAGCAGTTGAAATTTTGGATAAAGATCTTGTTAAACCTGTCTCATTCTAGCAGAATCTTGTGCAGTAGTAAAATCATAGAATGGGGAATCAGTTTTATAACCTGATGGTAACCAGGTGTGGAAACTTCAATAAATATGGCCATAACCTGCTATGTAGAAACCAAGCTTTTTCTTTTAATTATACATCTTGCATTACCAGGGATGTCTGTGTTTCTTATCAATCACAAAGTGCCCATCAGGTACTTAAGAGTTTTCCTATGGATCATCTGCATCATGTAAATGCCTGGCAATGTGCTAAGGTGGCAGACAGACAATCCATTTATTTCCCTAAGGGTACAAGTTACTGCCTGTACTATGAAGGACATGGTTTTGAAATGGAAGAGGTTGTTTGGTAAAGTGAAAACTATCTCCTCTCAAGGTCTGGCTGAGCTGGAAATGAACAAGATACTTCACTGGGATGTGTTTTCAGTTTTGCCAAGTAATTAAACAAAATGAGACTTGAGGCTCTGGACTTTTGTTACAGTGTTCCTGTCTGAAGGCAATGATTTGTCCCACTTGTGGTCAGGACAGGTTTCTCTGTTTTCTACAGTTAGACAGAAGCTGAGAATTGTCTTCACCTTCCCTTCTATTTCTTGTGGTCCGAACCCCCTAGTCTGAAAGCTTCTCCAGTACTGCAAAAGGAGAGGCACTGGTAAGTGTTCACAGTGCTGTGGGGCTTCAATACCTGTTTCAGGTTGAAGGATTCTATTATCTAGGAGGCCAAGAAGGGTTCAGGATGCTGAAACTGCAACACTTTGTAGCTAGGAAGTAGTGAAGCTGCTACCATGTTAGGGTAGTTTTTGCAGGAAGCTTTAAAGACTGATGGGCTGGTATGATTTTGTGGTTTGTTTTTTTTTTTTTTACTATTATAAGCATGCCCTTTTCCACTCATTAATAAGATTACTTCTTGAAAAAAAAAAAAAAAGGATTATTTGGGAGAGGAAGAATTATGTACAGCTGGCAATCTGCCAAATGGAAGCCTTTGAACATGCTTAATGGACCATTGTTCAGAGAAAAAATGTAGTATTTTGGCTTTCCTTTTTCATGCTTCAGATAGCATGAGCAGAGTGTGTTGGGAGACACACCAAGCACTTTACCAGGGCATCCTTTGAGCCCCGTGACTACACTGTGATCTAACACATTTGTGTCTCCTGTAGCAAGATATGGAGGTCACTTGGTGTAACAAAATGAGTATTTAAACCTCTTCCATCCTGTTTTTCCATGTTCTGTAACGAGGTATCAGACTCTGCTTGGAGCAGTGACTTTCTGGCAGTTGGTACAAATAAGCTGTGGCTTTAAAAGTGTCACTAACAAAGCTGTCCCAGTGCTCCAGCTCCTTGCTTTCTGAGTCAGTGCACCAAAAAAACTCCACTCAGATCAACAGGAGAGTTGATCAAATCTGATCTTCATCTGCTCCTTGAACAGAGAAACTGTCAAGTTGTTTCTTCTGGTCACTAAAAGCATTCACAGTAACTATTGTTTCTATCTGATGATGAATTGCAGGTTAGACAGTGAACAGGATCTTTGCCATGGTGCTTTTCTGAAGATCTGGTGTCTGGTTGGTTCTGCAATATGTGTAATTCCCAGCCACCCTCAAAGGCAGCATTTCTCTTTATTTACCTAAGTTAATTTTTATTGAAGTTTTCAGCAACGCAACTTCCTCTTGGTTTTAGGGAGAGATCAGGAAGGGCAGACATGAAGAGCAGAATTTCTCTGTATTTTGTTCCTAGCAGATTTTCTTCATACAGCCAGGTAGGTTCTGTAAGTAGAATAACTCTGGCACATGAGGGAAGAAAATTTGCAGTCACTGCCAGCAAGAGGGAGGAGGGAGCTTGAGAGCCCAGATAATGTTGGATGTGAGGGATGAAGGGTTTTTTGGGTCCTGTAACTATAGAGCCAACACACATTATAGCTGGATCTTATAAAATGTTAAACAGGTATCTGAGCTAGTAATTGAAAACAAACTCATCTTAAGAGATCAGTCCTGATTTAAGTTTGAACTGAAGTCTGAAGAATCTGTAAGCAAAACCTCTTCATTTCAAAAATTAAATTAGTCCCTATCATTGCTAGCTAGTGACAGGTTACTTTCACTGAGGAGCTCAGAGTTTTGAGTAAGGTATTTCAGGCTTCACCACAAAATCCCACTATTTGACCATGTTAAAATCATCAGAGATCTGCATCCCAAGCCAGGGGTAATCAGCTGTGGGATAATGAGCACTGCAAGAAGAACAACAGGAAATAACAACAGCAAGAAGCAGAACAGGCTGCTGAACAAGAAAAGCTGTTTGTTTCAACCTATTAAAAATTAGAACAAGTGTCAGGGTAGGGCTAAGAAATGCTATCAGTCAGTAATCTTTCAAAGAGATTAAAATAACTGCAGGTGTTTAAAAAGTGCTTATCAGAGGAAAAATATAACATAAAACTCCTGTGTGGTAGAGATCCAACCCTGATTACAAAACTGCACCCAGCACTCCACTTCTTGCTCCTAGTAAAGATGTCAGTGTTCAGCACTAGGGAAGGAGGAAGATACACTGAGAAAAGCTGAAATAACAACATGGAGGTGAAGAGAAAAAAAAGCCTAAGTTATGGAAACCAAGCAATAGCTCTCCTGGAATTGTTGATTGTTCAGATCTAAAGGAAAAGAGATATTCTGGTACCCAGCCTGGAGATGGTATCACCTGAATGGAGACCTTCTGCTGTAGTCACTGGTTTTTAAGGGGAAGGGAGAATAAAAAATCAACCAGCAGGATAACTGTGAGGGTGAAGGGGAGAGGTTCACTGAGGATGATTGTGCCATACCACCCTGCTGGCTGCTGTTGTTGAGTCTTCTCAAACAAAATCCATCTGCAGTGCAGTATTACGTGTGGTGACATTAACAACTGAAGAAGGTGGGAGTTAGAAACTGCACGAGGATCTGGCTGCAGGAGCTGGGATAAAAGGCAGTGTGAAGGACAGGATAACTGATGGAGTTCCTTAGGGATCTATCATGGAGCTGATAATACTTGCCATTACTGATGTTCCACAATAAGCAGGAATATGCTGATGAGGCAAAATTAGTAGGTAGCCTCAGCCCAGAGTTATGCTGGAATACTGTCAGAGAAAAAAACAGGTGACCTTGAGGAGTGGAGTAACAAATAAATGAGATTGTTTTAGCAGCAGAGTTCATTCAGCTGTAAACTAGGACCTCACTTGAAAGAATCCTCATTAGATACTATAATTATTGAGGGCTTTGAGCCTCCAGCATCTTTTAAAGAGAAATGCAACCATAACATGGTGCTGCCATCAGGATGAAGAAGTGAGGGCTGCACAGGGGCCTGGTGCTCCTTTGCTGGAAGCTGGAGTAGGGTCCTGCTTGTTTTTGTGTCTTTATCTCTACACTGAAGCTGGAGCAAAGGGAGCACAGAGCTGATCACTGGACCAGAAACCTCTTCCCAGCCCAGCTGGCTCAGGATAAGACATTTCCTTCATTCCCAAATTAAAGTGGAAAACCCAAAGCTGATTAAGTGGGAGATGACACCTGAGGGGCTGGGACTTGCATATGTACCTACTCCTTGCATCTGTACCCTATTTCTTATCCCATAAGATTAACTTTCATGTTGTGTATTTCTCAAGGAAATAGTTTTATCTACCCCACAGAGCAGAGGAGCAGATTTTCCCAGAGAGCTCATCTGAGTTCCCAGCCAGGACTTTTTCCTGACAAAGCCAGAAGGAAGAATGAGGAGAGAAAGATGATAAAGCCTATTCACTTCAGGACAAAAAGATCATTAGCTAACTTAAATATTTGGTTCCCTGCCCATAGAGATTAAGCAGGATCATATAGACAAATTCCCCAAAAGGAAATAAACAGATAATAAAATCAGTAGACAATATCCTTTTCCTTCCTTGCAAATCACAGCAAGACAAATCACTCAGAAGAGGCAAGACCAGAGCTGTGGGAAGTTCTTCAGGGTGAGCTTGCATACTCCATATGGAGACACCTCCTCTCTTTAAAGCAGCAGCTTCAGAGACTGAAACCATAAAAATGTATTACTAAAATTTGAAGAGGATCAGAGGGCAATTGGTCTTAGGAAGGCTTGAGGTGTCCTGCTGTTTCTTCACAAGGATGTGACATGGTTTTCTGTTTTAAACCCTGCACACACTGGCTGCCATCTTATTGTCCTGTTCTGCTGTGCACAGGATCTCATGGCCACCAGATACGAAATGATCCCATTCCTGGCCATATGGAATGTCAGTTTACAGGGATGACTTCCATCATAGCAAACTGAGCAGAATTCAGGCTGGTTGGTGAGATGGCCCATCAGGAATTTGTCTCTGTGGATGGCCACTGGAGCTAGAGAAGCAGCAGCAATGGCTTTTGCTGCAAAGAGATACCTGAGCAGTGTGGGGATTTACGTTATGGAGAGAAGGGTAATCTGCAGCTCTGATCAGCTTAGGCTGCTCTAATATTCCTATTTCTGGGGTACTGAACTGCTGCCTGGCTCCATTCTGCAGTCAGCACGAGGCTTGAGCAGACCAGGCTTGAAGCCTCTTGAGTCTGGAAATGGATCTTGCCCTCAAAGCTTTTGCAACTTGACCATCTTCTGGTTCCACTGCTAACCTGCATGTGTGGGAAAAAAGACACAAGCAGCTGCCAAACCAAAAGCCCTGAAATGGGATGAATACCACCAAATCTGTGATGTAATCTTGTTTGATGGTCACTGAGGAATAGATGGGAACTGATGCAAATCTGTTGTCTTTTTCATTTTTACAGAAGCATTTTGTGAAATGTTGGTCTCAGACAGACACAGGCTCTGATGATCCAGACTTCGTGGTGTCTGTTTACTCTGAATTTCACTGTCATATCCACTGCCAGCTCTCTAGCTACAGGGATGCATTATCCTACTTCATGAAACAGTGAATAATAAGGGTGATGGTTCATAGAAGAGCTGATCAGTTAACCACCAGGGCCAGAAAAAAGCACAGTAGCTACAACTGAATTGCTATTTCACTCCTTCAGTGAATATTTGTTGACACCTCTATTGTGTCTTCATTTTTATAATAACTGGAAAGAATGTCACCTGCCCTGTCAAGAGAGAAATTATCCTACTCTTGGCTAAAACACATTCCCTGTCTCTGTTTGGAGCCCTCCTCTAAAATTCAGAATTCCTCACTAAAATGAGATTATCAGTTGCCACATCCACAAACACATCTCTCCTTCTAAAGCAATTAGGAAAAGATAATGAGTGGTTTCTTTGCATAGATAGGCTGTGATCTCTGTGTTTGATGGTGTGAGCTGCTGGGTTAAATATTAATCTGAAAATATTAAAGTTAAGTCTTTCTCTCCACACCTTTTATTTTCAAGACATCATGAAAAGAAATCAAGAGTGTTTGTACCATTTTTGTCATGTTGCCTGAAGAAGCCAAGCAGCACTTTTGAGCCAAGGAATCTGGCACTGTATCTCCAGATGTCTCTTTAAAAACTACTGTTGCAAAATAATACTTTCATCTAGAACCTGAGAAGTTTAAAATTAATCATTTTCATTATTTCACCCGATTAAGAAAATTCAAAACATCAAAAGTTTTCTAGCATCTAGAATAAAAACTATGGCCTGGCTGCATACTGAAAGCAGCAAAACAGAGGTTTGGGCTCCTCCAGAAAGTCTCAGACTCAGTTGAAATGACACTCAAATGTCTAGGCTAAAACATAAAGTCTCATAGAGCAACATTCTCCTGAATGTTCTAAAACTCTGTGCACATCCCATTAAATGTACCAGTATGGATCAATTCTGTTAAAATCCCAAAGATTAAAAATGTAACCTCACAACTCCAGCTGCTCCCAGCTGTCTCCCCTGCTGTGGGCAGGGGCTGCCCTTAAGGTTTCTGCCATCACAGGAACCTTCCTATCACATTTATCTGTCCCTAATTAATTGAGTCTTGAAACTGGGAACTTTCTCAGACACTTAGAGTAGTTGCTTTTGACTTGAGGAATTCTCAAAGGTCCAGAATCTCCTTTTTTTTTATATGCTGTTTGCAAAATATTCTCCCTCCAGCCTGTCCTCTCTCCAGGATCCACTGACAGCTCCACAGCAGGAGCATCCAGAGTTCCTGCTTTAACATTTGCTGTCTAAGTCAGCAAGCTTTTCATGTCCTGCCTCCTCTGTTTTGTCTCCTCTGTAACTTAATGCCTTCCAAACCAGCCAGGAGTGACAGATATCCAGTGACCTGATTTCAGATGTCGGCTCTCAAAACTATGTACAACCCAGAGCTGTTTGGTAAGAGCACATCTGTCAGGAAAACATCATCATGGGACAGAGAATCTGTTTCCTCA
This sequence comes from Heliangelus exortis, assembly GCF_036169615.1. NCBI lineage: Eukaryota > Metazoa > Chordata > Aves > Apodiformes > Trochilidae > Heliangelus > Heliangelus exortis. The sequence goes on from NC_092431.1 coordinate 5,975,206, forward strand.
CTGGTAAAATATGTGCCTGCTTTCTAGTTTGAATTAATCTTTTGTTTCTTGTGCTTTTCACTGCTTTACTCAAGACCATTTACTGTGGGATATTTTTCCCTGAAGATGCTTTTATTTATGAACGAGTAACCTCACATAATCAAAACTGATTTAAATCTTTATTTAAAGGAACTATTTCAACCATTTATTTTCTGCAGTTTGTTCTTGTACCCTTCCCTATATATCAGTGATTTTTTAAAGATTTTTTTTATCAGCCATGATCTAATGTCAGCTGAATGCCCACTACTTTCAACTTTTCACCACTGCTCTGAGGGTGTTTAACCCTGCTGTTGCCAGAGCAGAATCCAACATATTGGAGACATACTTGGAATAAGCTGGTGGTTCTGAAATAGGTTAAGATCTGTTCTTTTTCTAAGCAGTAAATGCTGAATATGGATAAATGTTAAAGTACTTCTGTGCAGTCTTTGGAGGCCAGTTACCTAAAATACTTTTGAAGCAGCAACATGGTTTTGCAACATGTGCATTTGTTGCACCAGAAACATGTTTTTATTGCACCATTTAACACAGAGCCCAAGCAGTGATATAAGCACAGGGACATGAAAGAAATCATATTGACTGCAGATAATTTGAATTCCTTGTTTACAGTAAGTGAACTTATACTGTCTGCACTCTCCATTTCCATCCTTTCCCTGCAGACACTTTAACCAAAGTGGTTGTGGTGCCACGACAGCATTTTGTTCACTCAGCTGAGATTTCAGTTCATCATCGTTGGCCTTTCAAGAAAGAGCCACTTTGCTGCCAGGTGAAGTTATTTCAGGCTTAATACAAAGGGAAAAATAAGTTTTTTCACCAGGCTTTTTGTGCAATCAAGCTTTTTTTTTCATGCTATCTTCCATGCTTTTGTTATTCACTCAAGTTTTCGGGGGGGGGGGGGGGTTGTTGGGTTTTGTTTTTGGTGTGTGTGTGTTCAGATAAAAGGCAAAGCATACAATAAGAAACTTTTAATGCTTGTTTATCTGAAAATTTTACTACACCCATTTTCCTTTACAAGCAGAGGGGTAGCAGGGAGGTGTTCTGCTTGGGAAACACCTCCACTTTCAGTGTTTTCTCAGAGAGATGTGTTAATTTTTTAACATCTATCAAAAGTAGTTTCCTTGAAAAGTAGTTTTCCATTTCATACTCTGAAATGCCTTCTTCAAATTAATCTCTGTGTATCATCTTGCAAGCCTCTGATCTCACTAAAGACTCATTCCTGGCCTGGAAATTGTGTGGCCTTGCACAGAGACAGAAGATGCAGCTCTAAGAATGTGTTGTAAGCAGAGTCCTTAAGCAACATTTATATATAGGAAAATATAGGTAAACACAATGGACAACATGTAAATATATACAGATTTATATATTTAAAAAATATTTTTCAGCTTTGCTAAAAACCTCAGGGCACTTGAATATTCTGACAGATTAGCCCTAAGGTCTGGGGTTCCCTCAGGTCTTGGGTCTGGGGTGTCAAACCTATTGCCAAACATCAGACTGTAAATTCAAATGTTATACTTTAAAACCAGGAAGAAAAAAAAAAAAAGAAAAAAAAAGAAAAGACGACGCTGGTATCCCTTGCAAGACACGTTAAAAATAATCAAGCAGGCTTTGGAAGGCGATGCTTTCTTCCAAGAACACTGAGCTCAGCCCCAGCCCTTGCCTTGCCGGACAGGCTACAGGTTTTCCTGCATTGCCATCTGCTGGGGGCTGTGCCCAAAGGCAGCCCCGCACCTCCCGCACCTCCTGCACCCCCCGGCCCCGTCTCAGAGGGGACAGGGGATGATGCTCCCTGCACAGGCAGGAATGCCAGAGCTTTACAAAGCTTATTTTTTCTCTTATCTGAAAATGTAAAATATACTTCCCATAGCTTTGTGAGCTTAAACAATCAGATAGATTAAATTTTTTTAAAAAAAATTCTAAATAATTTTAGATATTTTTCCCTAATCAGTCAGGAAACCCTTGCTCTCAGTGGCTGTGCCTCTTCTGCAGCCAGGTAGTAACACACTGACAAAGGCAATGACAAGAGTATTTTCACAGAACACCAGGTCAAAAAGGACCTCCCAGGTCATCTGGTCCAAAATTTCTTGGCAAGACCACAGTCTAAGCAAGATGGCCCAGCACCCTGTCCAGCTGAAACTTCAAAGTGCCCAATGCTGGGAAATCCACCACTTCCTTGGGAGATCATTCCAGTGAAATATTGTAAAGACTTTTCTTCTTGATTTTCTGTGGTTTAGGTGAGAGAAGGCTGTCAGAGTTACCCATCTCTGCTACCCAAACTGCTGCCAGCAGTTTCCTGTACTACCCCTCTACATTTATCTTGTCCCTTTGAAATTACCCAGTGTGGGTTTTGTGTTGAGATTAAAACCAAACCAAAGCAAACCAAGACACTTCCCTAGAATTCAAGTTTGATTGATGTGCAACAGAACTGGATGTTGGGAGCTCTGCAAGGCTGGAGGCTGCTGAAAGGGTTACTGAAAGGTGGTTTGCAGTGCAGTGGGATGTGCCTTGATCTTCATTGGGTCTATTCCTGTAGGAATATCAACCTGTGACATGGGCATCTATTGACTAACACAGAGAAATGCTCATCAAGTTCCAGCTAAGAGTCTGCAGAGATCTTTCCACAGAGGAATAAGCAATTGACCCTCGATGATACTACTCAAGAGTGTCAATGCTGCTGTGCAGCTTCAGCAAACACTATAGGGTAGTTTTTAAAAAAAATTCTAGACATACATGTAGGAAGGTGCCTCGTGATTTGGGAAGCTTCTCCTCCAGCTATTCCTGGGGTGTATCCAGAGCTCGGGTGAGAACGGCATCCAAGCTATTGAGAAAGAGTGCATCGACCCTTCAGGTTTTAGATAGCAGCAGCTACAAAAAAAAATTCACTTTCTTCTGCAGGAGTGAGGGAAGTCCGGGTTACAGGGTGCCCCCAATGCCCCCCTGGCCCCTGCCTTCCTCCTCCCCCTCGCAGTGAGCAGCCTGGGGATGGAGGCTGCTGGCAGGGGGGGGGAGAGGAGGGAGGCTGCAGGTTTGCCTCCCCTCAATGCTCCCCAAAATCTCTGTCAGAAACGTGAAGTCCGGGGGCTCCCCCGGGCCCCGCTGTTCCCCCCCCGGGGTCTCTGAGGGGCAGCACCTCAACCCCCCCTCTCACATCCCCCCCCCTCATCCACCTCCCTCCTCCCCAGGGCCTTCCCTGCCCTGATCACTCCTCAGGCCTCTGCCAGCCCGCACCGTGGCCTCGTTTCTTCCCCCCCAAAACCGCCTTTTTGAGCGATCCTGTGGAAATTCCCTGAGCAGCGTCACAGTCCCGCGGCGCTGCGCGGTGACCGCCGCTGGTCCCCACCGAGCCCGGGGCTTCGTGAGGGCCGAACCCCCCCTTTCTTCCTCCCTCTCTCCCTCCTCAGGCTGGTGCTGCCTCACCCCCGCGTTCAGCCTCAGAGGACACCAAAGGGTTAACACCCCTCCCCCCCCTCCCAAAATGAGGCGCGGCCCCTTTAAGACCTCCCCACCTTCCTCCCGCGGCGCTTCCGGGTTGTGTGACGTCACGATTGCGTCATCGTGAAAAAACGCGTTGTCGGGGGGGCGGGGGAAGCTGCTCGGGCTCCCAGCACCCGCGAGTGGGGGGGGGGGGGAGGCGGTGGTAGGTGCCCGGGTGGGGGGTGTGGAAGGTACCACCTGCTGCAGGGAGGGGGGGGAATGCAGCCAGCGAGGGGCGGGGCTTCCCCTCAGGGGCGGGCAATGGCGACGCTGAGGCTCGGCCCGGCCCGGCTCGGCCCGGCCCAGCCCATGGTGGGGTCCCGGTGTCCTGAGGGGGTTCCCCGGGCCTGAGTGATTCTCTGGGGAGGCTTTTCCGTCTCTTCCCGTCCCTCCCGTCCCCGTCTCGTCTCCCGTCCCCTCAGCTGTGCCTCTGGCTGCCGGCAGAGATGGACCAGCGGCTCGCCGAGCTGGTGGAGGAGCTCACTACCTCAGGGGAATCGCAGCTGGAGTCGGGCAGGATGAAGGAGCTGAAGAAAATCTGCAAGTACGGCCGGACCGAACCCACCGGACGCGGGGGAGGGAGGGGGGAAGGTAGGGAATCGGGTATCTGTCGTCCCCCCCCCGGAGGCGAAGCTTCTTCCCCCCCGGGTCAGAGGGAACCGGGGGTGTCCTGGAGGCTCCTCTGTCAGCTCACACAGACGCTGCTGTTTTAAAATACGTTTTTAAAACGTTGTGGGTTTGCATGCTAAATATTTATAATTTTTTTAATAACTGGTTTTTGCTTTTTTTTTTTTTTTTTCTTTAATTTTTCCATCGATTTCTCCTTTCCCAGGTCTTCAGAGGAGCACATCAGCCACGCCTATCACCTGCTGATGACCCGGCTCAATGAGGAGCACGCAGAGATGAGATTCTCGGCTTTCCAGATCGTGCAGGAGTTGTTCACCCGATCCCATCAATTCCGGACGCTGATTATTTCCAACTTCCAAGAGTTCTTGGAGCTCACGATGGGGATAGACCATGAGCAGCCTCTTCCCCCGCCCAAAGAAGTGGCACAGAAACTGAGGAAAGCTGCCATAAAGTCAGTGCAAGACTGGCATGAGAAATACGGGGAGGCCTACAAGAAGCTTTCTCTGGGATACCACTTCTTAAAGCAGAATAAGAAGGTACCCTGCGTTTTTACCTCTGCATGTGTTTTTAGGTTGTGATTGATCAGAGATGTTAAAGAGAGAAAACCAATAAATATAAAAGAAAAGCTGTTAGAAATGACACTGTCTTTAGGAGACATCCTGTTGAGCATGGGCTTTAAAAAACAAACCCCAAACTTTTTCTTCATCTTGCAGTGTTGTAAAGTTTTTAAAACCCTAAGGCTTGTACTCAGATCTGGTCTCACCTAGCCTTCTCTCAGGGTGCAAAAAAGTATTGCTCACCAGCAGGGTTTCACCCACTGATTCCTACGTGAAGCCTCACAGCCTGACTTTTTAGAAGAGAAATAATTATTACATCTTCAACTGAGAACAATCAGCTGTTAAGTCATTCTTTGCCCATTTAAACTATCTCGATTTCTGTACTGAGCTGTCCAGCTCTAGAGTCTTCTAAGAAAAAACTAAAACAAAAAACCAAAACCACGTTGTAAATATTTTAAGAAAAAGCACAGTGAATCACTCAGATTTATGTTTATATTTTTGTCATAAGAAAATAAAGTGAAACTGAATGCTAAACTTTCTCTCAATCCCCAGACCTCATATAATTGTAAAACCCAAAATTTGGTAACTTTTAATGAACTTGAATGTCACCTCTTCTACTTTCCTTGCTTAGGAACTTCTTCAGGAAGTGAAGTGTATGCTTGTGGCAACAGTGCTTACAAATTTTCCTAAATTTCCTTTACTAATAGTAGAGCTAGTTTGATGTTTTTATGTGCTAGGAATACTTGCTCTGTGTAGGCTCTTCCAGCCCATTCCTCATAACCCATCTTTCCAGTGCTGTGACAGAGGACTCCCAAAGCCCAGTTATTCCCAAGTTTAGATGCAGGAATCTAAGTGTTTTGTTTTCCTTATGGTTCTTTTCTGAAGGCCATTGATTCTTAGCAGCCTTTTATTAGTAGAAGTAAAAACTCTGTTCAGAACTGCTGTACTTATTGATTCCAGGAGGAGAGGAGATAAAAGGAAATACTGCTGAGCTTCTGGCTGATCACTGATGCTAGAGGATTTTCCACCACAGATAAGAATCTTAGGAAATTGATTTTCTATATATTTCTCATGAGGAGTGTTTACTTTTTTCTCCATTTCCTCCTCAGGTGGATTTTCAAGATGTGCATGCCAGAACCATGGCTGAAAGGAGGAGGGAGGAGGAGAAGAAAAAACGATTGGATAACATTTACAAAGAAAAAGCCAAAAGAGCTGAAAAAGAAATGGAAGGTGAATTACTTTGGTTCTGTTAGAGTTTTTGGTTTGTTTTTAAAGCAAATATTTATGGACATTCTAAGAGCATAGCTGACCACAGAAGAGTGGAATAATACTTTTTTTTAGAATTTGGCCCTCTATCTCTTTCACCTAAAGATTATCAAGGGAAATAAGTGGCAGTCCTTTGAGCTCAGATAGTATGAAAAGATTTTTTAAAAAAATGTTCTCGAGTAAGGGTCTAGCCTGTAATTTAGTAACTTATGACTACATAACCTGGAGCAGGCAAATCATGAGACTTTTTGGAGCTGGTGGCTTAATTTCTGTATCTGTGACCTGGCACAGACTTGTAAAGATGGCTTTAGTTATATTGTATATACAGTCCTTGTGTTCCAGAAGTATAGGTGGTGATCTGCAGAGGAATCTTGGATGCTACATAGGGTATCCAGGAAAAGGTCATGCTGCTGCTACTGTGTGTTACCAGGGGTTGAAACTCCAAGCAACATAGCAGACATGTTTCTGTAATATGAAAGAGGAAGGGAGAAAGTAAGTGAAAAAGGGTTATTTAATGTAATTAATTTGGTATATGCATTGCATGCAACTGTGTCTGCATTTACTCTGCATGCTGCAAATGTTCTTGTGAAGAAGGGTGGAATTTTAAAGAGATTTAACCTTCTTCAAGTTGCACTTATTGGTAGCATCTTTTTCTGCAATAAAATATTCATGGCTGTGCCTACAAGCAACTATTCATGGCTGTGGAATGAGTACATACCAACATCAATGAGAATATCCTCACTAAACCTTGGGCTCCTTCAAATTCTGTAAAGTATTTGTGTCATCTTTGATGCAAAGTGAAATTCTGGAAAGCCTAGGAAAAGGAGGAATGCTTACTTTAAATTACTTGATGAGGAAGTTCTAGATTTGATGCTTAAGAAAGCTATTGTCACTTTTATAAAGATGGTTTCTGCAGTGGAGAGAGATCCATCTGGATAAATTATGAGTGATTACTGGATAAATTATTAACCCTTCTGCAGTTGAACTTGTTTTGTAGAGCTTTGCTATGGAGATAACAGCATTTTATGTTGTTTAACAGTATTCTAAAACAGATGTCTCTTGACAGAAATGTCCCAAGAGATTGCCAACACGCTGACAGAGATGGAAAACTGTTTCCAACTTCTGATGCCAGATCCTTTTGACTTCACTGGGAATGACACAGAACAGGAACCCAACAAACAAACAGCAGCTAAGGAGGATAGTTCTGCATCTCCCCTGTCCTCTCAGATGGAAGCTCACCAGTCCTGTTTTGGATACATGGATGATGAACAGCCGTGCTGCAGCAAGGACATTGTTTCTGTTCCTCAGTGTGTTGGAACTGAGAGAAACAAAGAGTTAGATGAGAAACAGGACAAACCTGAGCAGAAGGAATTGGATGGAGGAACATGCTTGGAAGTTCAGTCTGATGTCCCTGCTCTCAATGAGGATGATTACCAGATTTTTGTTAGGAGCCATGGGCTTGTTTCACATAAGTATACTCTAGACCTTGAAATCTCAACAGGTACTTGGAAAAATTTTCACATATAGCTGGAGACAGTCTTTGACTAAAGTGCTTTGGAGTTGGGATTTGTGTTTCTTTTTTCCCTCAAATGCTTGGAGTTGCTAAACACCATATATTTTGGAGTTTTTCTCTAGTTCTGGTTTACCTAGTAACCATTCTTAGGTTTGCATGTCCTTGCATGTGATTTATAGATATTGTTAACTACCATCTAAGATTGAACTTTCTTATTGGTTGTCATAACCACATTGCAGCACTTCATCATACCTGGGAGAAGATTAGTTTCCTATGTATAAGAAAAAAAAAATCAGTATATTTTCACAGTATATAATTTTATTTTCCATATGCTTCACCATTCACCTCTTTATTTCTCTAGCTAGAGTATAAACTACTAATTTAAAAATCTTACAATTGTCTGTTTTGCTAACATTTTTTCTTTGCTATTGACAATTTGCCAGAAGTAGTAAGTAGAGTTTTGCTAGGAAGTCTTAAGAATTATGATTATACCTTTTTTATATAACTTTGCTAATGTGAATTACCTCTAGAAAAGTTAGAATGGTTTGTGTTTTGGTAGTCTATGTGAAGTCTCTTAAAAATATTGCCCTAACAGAGTTAGTCAGGTTTCTGACAGGTATCTATGTCTGTGCTTGCAGACAACAGAACTGGGAATTTATCTGTGGGGCTTATGAAGGACTAAGAGGTGAAAAGTATCATATTGACTTGAGTAGAGGCATACTTGGCTTCTTTGACAAACAAGTCTCTATTGCCACTTGGGCAGGGATTTTTTTTCCATATTGAATATGCAGAAACTGATACAATAGTGCTCAGTGAATTGATTGAAACTCAGGACAAGGTTTAATGTAAATAGTAAGTCTGCACTTGACTGTGGTTTGTTTAGAGATTCCTTAGTAGTCAGCTTAACAGCTTTTTCTGTCATTACTGGACTGAATGTTTTTCCTCTCTATTTTTTTTTTAATATGTGGAAAATAGTAGAAAAATTAATACTTAGAAGAGAAACATTCTGTTGTTTGCAACTTTCCCTGAAGTGATCAAATATTTTAGAGAGTTTCATATCTACTTCTCCTACTTAGCTTCTTTAGCTCCTGTAGTGAAGATACTGTAAATACTGTGCACTAACTATTTAACCATTTTTTTCCTGTTTTGAGCAGATATAAAAGTGCAGGAGAATGAAGATAATACTGCCATAATAAATAATGTCATTGATGCTCACAGACTTCTCAGAAATAAGTTCTGGCCTTCTGTGCAGTCCTGGATTCAGGTGGGATGAAGAGAAAATTTTTTACCTTTTTTTTTTTTTTTTTTTTTTTTAAATAAAAAAAAAATGGAGAAGCAGAGACTGGAGGGAGACAAAGCAAGAAGGAAATTAAAGTTGAAGAAACATTGCTGCTACCTATAGTCATACTTTTTTTTAAAAAAAAAGAATAAAATGTGGCTTCTTTGGACAGGGTTAAAGTAAAACACAGCTTGTTTCTGCCATACATACCTCTATCAGAAAAGCAGTGTGTCCTTTCTGTCAGTTGATATTACTGCTCAGGAGCTTCACACATGGAATTTGGCCAATAGGACTCTCTCAGGAGATGTTTCTACCAGCTGTTCATTCTTTTTTTGTCTTTAGTAGTTCCTAAATTTTTTTTAGTAGTTTTTAGTAGTTCCTAAAGCTTTTATATTCTAGATAGGTAAAGTGGCTTTACTAATTGCTACTTGTAAAATAAAATAATTTGTGACAATTTTTCATTAATTGTTTGTTCATTAATTATGAACAAAACTTGAAAATTTTTTGGGGGGGGCAGATGTCTAGACAAAAGAATAATAAGAATGTTGATCTCTTGCTTTGCAGTTATTTACCAGAGCAGGAATAAATGATGATCGGCTGAGAAGTGCCATTGATCTCAAGAATAAATTGGAGACTGCTATGAAAAAATACAAGGAAATGAACATTTCCTTTAAAGAGAGAAAAAGAAAAGTGGTAAGTTTTAAAAATTCTGCTATACTAGAGGGGACTAAGTAAGTAAAATATTGCACTTTTCTTAAACCTTTATCTGGCAAGCTTTTCAACACAGGTTTTGGTGATAAGTACAGTAATTCAGCTGATTGTAGCTTCCCTCAAAGAAGTTGCACAAAACACCTGTCTAGTATGCCCTGGGCTTGCTTATTAGATAAGATTTAAGGCAACACTCTTGTTCTTAGGGATAGGTAGTGGTTACATTTAGGTTTTATTTACTTTTAGTTTCTCCAAGAGTCCCACTGTGTTGTCCTCAGCTTCTTTACTGCATATTTCTCAGCAAACTCATGGTCTTTTACAACTTGCTAAACCATGCTACTGTCTCACAATTCAAGAAATCAATTTCTCTGCTTTGGAGCATTTACTCTCTTGAGTGAGAATGTAATGTGACTGGGAATGTCTTAGAAGAATCAGTTGTTATATATAGCTTTGAAGTGCCCAAATTTTTCACAAATACTAGCTACCTGTGGCAGTTTTTGTGAAACAGGCAAAACTTGTAAATAAACATGGAATGCAAGATCAAATACTTTATACAGATCTAAAAAGGAATCTATGGCTTCTTTATGTAGCTAAAAAGCAGAGCTGCAAAAGTTACTGTGCAGCTTGACATCAAAGTAACTGGTCAGGGTCCAGAGTAAAATCTGGATTATTAGAATTTGATCTGGACATTATACCTTGGTCAAAAATGTGGTAGCCTTGTTTAGTCGTGACTGAGTGTTGTAGACTTTGCTTTCATTGTGCAAATGAAGCTTTGTCAAGATTAATCTGGTTCATTGCCTTAATACCACACCAGTCAAAAATGCCAACTGTGAATGAAAAGTACTGAAAGAGTGTCTTGTCAGAGGGTTTTTTTCTCCAGTGAAATATGTGTGCTACCTTTATGCAACCAGCTATGAAGGAGTCCAGACATCTGTTGTCATTCCTGCCATTTGCTTGACAGGACTTCATTTGCTGCACCTCTGCATGGAATATTGGTTGCTATATTTCTTGCAAGATATAAAGGACATTCAAGCCTTGATTTTTCTTCTGTGTCTGTGCTTCAAGTGGTATTGTAACCACCTCTGGAGATTGATCAATGCTATCTATGTACAGTGAAAGCTAATACATTTCATAATTAGAAAAATAAAGAAGGGAAAATAAATAGCAGTGGTCACAAATAATACATCCTAAAAGAAGCAATGCAGGTAGAGGTATTAACTTATGCATTGAAAAACTATATATAATTATTCCTAGGGCTTTTCTCCAGCAGAAAATACCCAAGTTTAGGTTAAGTGCTGAGCTACTTTACATTTATAACCTGGACATAGAGAGCTTTGTATTGCAGAAGGAAATTGTGTACTTGATCTTTCCTTCACATTAGATGACTTGGTTGAGATGTAAAAATATGGTAAAATGGGAGTGTGATGGAGTAAAATAAACAGTCTCCTAGATGGTAATTGTTAAATCCCCATGTGCCAAATACATACATATCAGCATATGAAATGCTACATGCAGCTCCTCTTTAATTCATATTGCACTGAGTATTGTTGCTTCTGACCCTACTTTCTTGTGTCATTGGAATTACTGTTCTTGCTGTGCCAAAGTTTTGCTATTTTCAGATCCAAGGAAAGAAGTACTGATAGTCTGTCCTCCAGAGCAGAGCCTCACAGCTCCTGGCAGTGCTCAGGGCTTTAGGGATCTCATTTGTTAGCACATGGAGTCAGTGAGTGCTGTTACCTTCTAGTGTGTAGAGTTGTGTGCACCTAGAAATGAAAGGGAGCATTTTGTAAGCAAAGAGAGAGAGAAAAAGTGTCTTGAGTGTGGAGGGTCCTGAGTAAATTGTTCAGCTCATAGCTGGTCTGTGGCATCTCTGCATTTAGATATGATAGCAGTTTTTCTGGCAATTAGAGACTGCAGTCTGAGGTACAAACATTGTTAGCTGGAGAATGTAAAGGTGAATTGTTTGTGTAATTGCTCATTTTGAGTGTAATTATGAATTCTTCAGCACAGGCAAGCCTTAGCTTTTAGGAGAAAGTGATTTTATTAGCAAATATAGACAAGAATGAGAGGGATTTGGAAACTTGGCTGGGGACAAGGGCTTGCTCAGTCTCCTTATATTTTTTGTTCTTTCTTTAAGCTCACTCTCTCTGTGCTTCCATAGTCTCTAATTTCCCTCTGTTTTGTCTTCTGTGCTTTGTTTTTGCCCAGTGAGGGAGAGGAAAAACTTTATAAAACCCTCAAAATGAGATCAAGAAAGTCAATAGAGGGAAGGTTTTAGTGAAAGACTGAAACTGGAAAAGATTTATTACTGTGAACTCTACTATACCTCTCAATCCTGTAGAGATTTAAATTGCCACTTCAAAGAGGGAAGGCCCTGGAGTCTGGTTCCATTGCCACGTGTCCCTGGTACTCTTGTTTAGCTGAGCAGTTACACATGCATGTGGCTGAGATCCAAATAACACGTATTTGGAGTAATTCTTGATACTACCATTCAATATTAATCTATCAGCAGTGTAGTTGGCTGTAAATGACATTGAGAGGAAGAAGTTGGGGGTTACCTGGCCTGTCTTAACAGAGATTCCCATTTGGTAGGTGCAGGAAGGTGTCTGGTTTTGGCCCTTCTCACTACGTGTTACCTCCAGGCTTTCAATTGTTTCCTGATTAATTTTCCAGACCACAGAGCACTCATCTGCAATTCAAGTGTGTTAGAAAATTAACACAAATTATTTTATCTGTAGTTTTTTTCCCTTTACTGAAAAATGGGAAAGGTTTTCAAGCTCCAGGAGAGCTTTCTGTAGGTTTATGGAACTTCTCTTATATGAAATCACTTCCAGGACAGCACAGAACTTTGTGCAGTGAAACACTTGGACTTGCATTGGCTTACAGTGACATGAGAGATAACCAGCACTTTCTTTTCTCCTCTGTGATGGTGAAGAACTCAAATCATCAGAAAACCCCATTTATAGAGGAGGGACACCATTTTTACATCTAAACCCTGCCAATGCAAGCAGGCTATGACACCATTCTGTGCTGAACTCCCAGGAGCTGTGGGAGGAGAGGGAAAAGAATGACAAAGGTTATCTTTTAATTGTCTAGAAACAAATTCCTTGCAGCAAATTTTATAAAATCTGTGACATCCCATGCACTCCTTCTTCCCATTGCTGGGAAAAAAATTAGAGTCTTGCTGTGCTGGTCCAAGGCAAATGAGTTTTTGTGTGCTCACACAAGTTATGTTTGCTTCAGCTAAATATTTATTTGGGGTGTGAATAGGGAAATGTATTTCTGATGGAAAATGTTTTTTGAGAGGATAAACAAAAGTTTTGAAATCCATTTTTCCATGAAACTGACTTTTAGCTAAATCTGGGGAAAAGAGGCAGAAGCTGTAAAGGGTTTTTATTCTGACAGTACCTGGATGCATGGACAGATCCCTTTTTTTTTCTCTGAATGCCTGGTCAGGATAATCTTAGTGCCCAGCAGAGGGAGTGCATACTGCATGCTCCACATTTTTCTGTATGCCACCTTTAACCAAAACCAACCATCATCTCAGTCTGTGTTTCCAGGTAAATTTACACCAGCAGCAACAACCATAGACACTTCGAGTTAATTCTTGACTCTATATAGATGAATTATTCTAGAATTACCATTGTATTTATTGGCTGGGATTGGTGTTTAAATAGAAAATCCTGTTTCCAGAGGTTTAATTTTTTTGTAGGAATAACGTGCTTATGGCTGATATGTTCATTTAAAAATATTTCTTTTCCTGGATAGGAATAGTTTTATTTGTTCGTGTCTTTTTTCTTTTTTTCAAATACTAAATAGATGCAAATAGATTATTTGCCAGATGCAAATAATCTTGCAATTTTATGAGTTATGAGAGGGTGAGTGTGTACAGTGTTTTAAATCACACCACACTACCTTTCACTTACATCATTACCATAAAGGATTATCCATTAAGCTAATGTTTAAAGTTCTAACATTATTAATAGAAATGCAGTTAATTATCTATGTTTTCTATGCTGAGAGTATATTTGTCTCTTATTTAAATACCTTTGGGAAGCAATAGAAGGTTTAGTATTTAGGTTGGTTAAAACTTGGTCAGATAGAAGCAATGGGGTGTGAGAAACATCCCACTCATTTTTCTGTCAGCAGAGTGATTGTTTAACAGGCCTGTGACATCTTGAATTTTTAATTTCAGGTTATATTAACAACAGGGGATATATAGTTTTTCATTAACTGTCCTCATTACTTTTTGTTTCACCTTTCCTTATCTTCTGTCAAATCTAAGCGTGCGCTTGGATCTTGATTTATTCATGTACTTAGTTTTATCCATGTGAAACATCTGGTTGAATTCAATAATGCCATTAATAATTAGATTTGGAGAAGGCTGTCCTTGTGTTGTCCAGAACCTGATCTGATCCCCAAACCTTACTGAAAGGCAAGTTGATTTTTTTTCTGAAAGAATAATATCAGAAATTTGTTACAAGTTATATTTACAAGTCAAATATTCACTGGTCATAATTTAGTCGTAAAATATTTCAGTACATATAAAGATTAAAATTTTAATATACAATAAATTAAGCTAAGCAATTACTTGGCTGCAAGACTATTACTGATTTATTTTTTTTTTCCCCTCCGTATCTTCAACTACAGCTTGGTGTTTTATCAATTCTAATGAATTATTTCTACTATTTCTAGTAAACATGTAGCTCTATGATCAGCTTTTTTTAGGTCTATTTTTTATTTAAGTTGGTGCCTACTTTAAAAAAAAGTCACATTTAAATTTTAGATTACAAGCTAAGGCTGTATTGTTTTCTCATTCTGCTTCTTTTCATAGCCATAAAGAATCCAGTCCAACTGACTGTTGTTTTCTGTAACAGCTTCTTTTTATTGACATACTCTTCTTTTTCCTCTTTTCTTAATTTTAGTTGTTTTTGAGGGTTAATTTACTGTCTTTAGTGATTCCTTACCATGCATGAACATCTGCTAAAACGTATTCAGACCAATAAGCAGGGGAGATGACTTTCAAAAAGTTTTTTTTCCCCAGATGACGCTTTTAAATTGCACAAAATAAACCCCCTAGCTCTTAACAAAATTTCCCTTTGAAAAACAGTGCTTAGTATTGAGGTAAGGATAGTAACTTGATGTTGATTGTTAGTATGTTTTCAAAAATTTAAGAGAAATATTTGGCATTTAAATCAGCATTACACCTGAAGATGTCCTTTATCAGATTGCATACATCATTAGCATGTAACATGTTCAGAATAAATAAAGTTTAATAATGTTTTTGTGGTCAAAGTAGTAGCTCGGGAAACATTTTAAATGTTGGGGGGTTTTGATCTTGCTAATATTTATTTTTACAAACAGGTCACCCATAACTCTAAAAATAAATACAAAATATAAATAAGTCATACAGATGTTTATGTTTCCTTTTCCCTCCTTCCACATTTTAACTGTCATATGAAAATTATTTCTATGTATGAAATGTCTCTTTTGTAATTAATTTTCAGCTAAAAGATTTTTGGGGGATTTTTAAGTCTTACCAGGATGTAGGACTGATATAAAGCAAAACACTGTACGAGTAACCTGAAAACAATACTCCTGTAATGTTCTGGGCTTTGTTTTTCCTTCTAGAGCTGAACCTTGCCAGGGTGTATTTTATGCTCTGCACTTTGTATGCAGCCTGCTGCTGTTACAAAGTTATTAAAAATATCTTGTTATGCAGATCTGGCCATGAATTCCTGAAGTTGTCACTGTGACGACCTCTGATCCCTCTCTGATTCACAGGTCACACAATGCAATTTGGAGCTCTTCTAATAGAGTGTAAAATAAAGTAGGATGTCTCTATCATCAAGTTAACCCTTATGTTAAGTATTTAAGTTTTTCAGGCTGAAGGGTCATCTCCCTTGATTCATCTATGAATACTGAGCAGTGTGTACTCTCTGAGCAGTGGATATAAATTTGCTTCCTGCTTTTATCCATCCTACCTTGCAAGGGGAAGCAATATACTGAAGTGAATTAAATGTATTTGTGAGGTTCAGTAAAGTTGCTTTGCTAAATGCATATTTATAGATATGGCAAAGGAAGAAAATTTTCAGACTTGGCACACACAGACACATTTAAATTCATTTAATGCAGTAGTACTAAAGTAAATATATTCACATCTAATTATATCTTTGTGCCTAAAATCCACAATCAGGAATATATGTAAGGCAATGTGTGTCTTGCATAGTTATTTTGTTGACCTGTTGCCTCTAATAAATTAGCTTTTCTTAATTGATATATCTATTTCTCTGTTAAAATCACAGAATCTGAAATAATTTTTGATAAATGTGTGGCTTAGGTTCAATCATAAATGTGAACACTGAAGTAAGCTGCAATGTAGTTGCTGATTTTGCAGTGTATGTGTGTGCAGACTGTCTGATGACAGGGTCATATATACATTGGTGGTGGATGCAAAGTTTCAGTAGCATGGTTTTGATCTGGTCATAGTGATAGATGGTGATCCATCAAATGCAGTAGGACTTTTTTGCATGAATGAGTGCTAATGGGAATCTCTTCATATTTAGATGAAAAGCACATTTCCTAAATTATAATAAAAATATGGCTAATAATGAGATTTTTTTCCTCCTTCAGCTCTAAAACTTAGCTTGGCCTATGAAACATAAACATGAAACATGGCCTATGAATCATAAAGGGATTAAATAATTCAAAATGCTGCCTAAAATATTTTCAGGGGGTCATAGGAATACTGTTCATCTCATAAGTAACTTGGACTAGATGAAAAGTCCTAGAAAACCTAAAGGCTTCTCTCTGGATGGGAAAGGAGAGAGGTATTTCTGGTTGACCTTTGAGTTATCAGACCATAAAGCACCTTTTTGGTCCATGAATGGATGTAGCCAGGCCTGAACCTCACTACAGCCTTAATGGCTTTAAACAATTTCATCTGAATTGGTGTGCAGAAAATAGTGTGTAGAGAACAGTTAGTCCTGAAAGAAGAGGGGGGTGATTGGAGCATGGTGACTGTTCAGGGTAACTCTTGTAGCCTTTAGAGTGGCTATGTGACAGCTTCTTTCTTTAGTCATAAAAATGAGGGTTTTCCTTCAGCTTATAGGACTAGAAAACAACTTGGGATCTCTGGGCACTGCTGTCTGAGCATGGACTGTGAATGTGATTTCACACCTGGCTTGTAGCTTTGCAGGCTTTATCACAGCAAATTCTGACCTGCAAACCTTTCTTTTTGTGTTAAGATGAATGGAAAACTGAGTAGGCACTTTGCAGAGTTTCCTTACTGGTTATTCATGAGTTAAGAAGAAACCAACTTTGGTTTTCAAGACACAGGTAATGTGTGCAACACTATTTCACGCTTGCCTCTTCTTTTGTTAAAATTATTTACTTCATTCTACAATTCCCAAAACATGAAGTTCTACCAGGTATTTCTTAGTGTGTTACACAGTTCCCAAACAGGCAGGTTTTTTGTACAGGTTGCTGCTGTGCCACTTGTGGAACCTGCACAGAGAAGCAATTTATATTTCAGTAGTAACTGTATTGTTGGCTTAAAGATGACCTAAAACACCAGCAGCAATCCAACTGGAGAGTCCTGTCTCTATTTTTCTCCCTTGATGATTCATTCCCAGTGCCTCCCATGCAGCAGCAATAGAGCTCCTGTTGCAGTGAGGTCCTGAACTGAGTGGAACCTAATCCAGAGAAGACAATTTCTGTACCAGCATTAAGCTGGGATTGTGTGAATGTCCCTTTCAGTAACTGAATAAACTTGGGTAATGCAGATCCAATTATGAAGTTCAATTTTTACTTTAATCAGTGGGTTCAAATTGATGGGATATGATTAGGTCATTTCCCAACATGAGTGAAAAACTGGCTGAAAAAAACATGTCAGAGACTACTCTTAAAATACATTTTTTTTTGTTGTATACAAAATGTAGTGCCTGAAGTGTGTACAGTAACTCCACAGGAGAGAATCATTCCTGTACCTCTTAAAGGAAGATGTAACCTTTAGTTTTATATAAATATTACACCAAGACATTTAAGGGACCAGCACTACAGTCACTTTTGATAAAACAAATTAAATATAGGTATCAAATAGAAGTGGTCATCATGAATCTTGTTGGAGTATTGTTGGGTTTTTTTATGTTGGGGAACTTTATTAGCTTTAATGATGAAGGGTAGCAGACTTCTATTATAGCTCTTTGAGATGCATGGAAAAGAAAGGCATAGTTAGACTTGGATTAAATAAAACTGTTACACCTCCCCTGATTGAGGGAATTTATGAAAAATTTGGGCTATGTAAGAGAACTTTGCTTTTTTAATCTACTTTCTTAAGGCTTAAGATTATTTATGCATCCAAGAAGTGAGGTATGAAAATACATCTGAGGATATATCTTGAGTGGTTACTGCTATAGAAGTAGTAAACTGGCCTTCCCAAGATAGCATTTTCCAGACCACTTTTATTTGCTGTCTTCTTTGAAACTGTAACTGCATGTGTGTTGGACATATTAATTTCTTCTAAGCAATAATTCATTAAGATCCAGGGGGTTTTTTTTGAACTGTATTATTCCTTAAGACCTATTGGTTTGAGTAAATTTTTGTTGATTTTTTTTTTTTTCTTTTAATTAAAATCCCTCCCAAGCATATCTGGGATCTTAAGCCTGCTGTGGTCCAGAGATGCAGTAGCAAGTGACAGAACAATTTTTGTGCACTGCACCTCACCACTCCTGACCTCCCAATGTACATATCCAAGCTGTTTATCACTGAGTGGGATGGGGAGGGCTTTGGCACAAGTCTTGAGTAAACCTCAAGCTTGAACCTCCAGGGCTATGACAATACTTGTAGACTATGGCTCTTGTACATTGCTTTAAATATTCTGGCTCATTGGGTTGTTTATAAAGCTAAAGCAGTTTGGAGCAAGGTACTCTGGTTCTCCAACATTGTACCTAGGCTGTCAGGCTGGAGATTTTAAGGTTTTTTTACTAATTTCTGGAAATTACAAAGTAGTGTGAAACATGCATTTCTAAATAAAAATCAGCCTGGCTGAGTAGCCTGTGTGCTGTTGAGGAAGTGCAAATAGAATGAACAGTGATACTTTTACTGATAAACATAAAATGTGATTTGCCTGAACCATGTATCTATTTTGCAGTCATCTAGGGTTGAATTTATGCTCAAATCATGGAGCAAAGGGGAGGGAGTGTGTGTGGGGAGGTCCCTATAAATACAGCTCTTTTAGTACTTTGTTTCTTCCTTGTGTTGCATGATCCTGAAATCTGCCACAATGCCAGCATTTATTCCCTTTACATTCTGTGTTGGATAATATAAAAAGATAGAAAAAGAGGAATTTCTAAAAGTTGTTATGTGTAAGATGCACTGTTTGATTACTCAGATTCTATTACTGGCACTGAAGAAATTATTTCTACCCAGTCAGTGTTTGCTTAGGCAGAATAGCCTCAAATTTCATTTCAGAACATTTTGTGTTGCAGCCAAATAAAAAGTGTATTTGCTTAGGGTTGCCCCTTTAACTGGGTTCTATGACTATAAATTTTATTCTGGTTCCCTAACTAAAATCTTCTGCCTCTAGAAAAAATAGTTAGTTGGCTTTGAGTAGATGCACATGAGATATTGGCATGGTGGAATAATTTGCAAGATCTTCCAGTGAGGGTATTAGCATATAAATAGCAGATGCAATGACGACCATCACAGCTGAGTACATTTAATTTTTAGTTTATAAGATAGAATGGGTTTTTAAATGCATAGCCATCAAGCCTGCTGAAAGACAAATGAAGTTTAGAGTTCACTTGTCTGAGGATGCCTTACATCATTTTTTTTTAAAAAGGGAAATAGACACGCATAAAACTGAACAAAAGTGATTTCTTGGGTGAAAAGTAATTGAGATTACAAACCAAGTTAATTAGACCATGCAAAATTTATTTAATGGTCCCAGCTGTAGTTTTCAAGTGGTGTTTTAGTAAGTAGATACGACTTAGTGTGCTATCTCTTCCTCCTTTTTCTAAAAGAATTAGTGAATGCTGTACATCTAGTCCTGTAAACTGATTGCATTGTGTATTTCAGTCATTTTATTGCTTGCTTTAATTATGATTGCTGAGGCTCAGGTTTTTAAATCCTCTTAAGAGAATGTAGCAGTCAATTTGTATATAACTGGGAACAGGACCAAAAGCTTTTCTTCACATCTTCCCACGTGTTGAGTGGTGGGTGGAAGGGTTTTTTTAGTATATATTACTAGTTGGGATGGATGAGCAAGGCATTTAACTGGGGCAGTGGTTGCACTGAGCTACATTGGCAGCTGGAGGCTCTCAGAGTGTTGAATCCAAAGTAAAAGATACAATTGCATTTCTTTTGGCAGTATTCGTTTTGAGTATTTTTAGTAAGATGGAGACTGATAATGGAAACATCTGGGTTTTTTCAAATTCTTTAATCAGTTAAGGAGTAAAATGTTTGATTATTGTTGTGTAGCTGAAAAAAGAACTATTTGAAGTTTTGCATTAAAATTAAGAGAATAGAGAAGACATTCTAAGTCTGATTAAGTGAAAGTAATACGTGCATATTTTCTGTCCCCTCATTTTTTTTTTTAAAAAAAAACCCTGTATTCTCATATGCAAGTAAGTTCAGTCAAAGAATTTGGAAACTGTCTAACTAAATTCTGTTTCCTCTCACAGTGAGATACTTAGAAAATACAGCCATGTTAAACCTCCCTCCAGCACATAGTTTTGCAATGCATGATTCATTTGGGTAACTGAATAAATAAATAAATGTCAGCATTATGGAGCAGATTAGCACTGAGTGAGAAAATTTACCTTCCCCATGGAAAAATTACCTTCCCCATGCAACTTGAGGAGCAGTGATGGTGCTGATGGTCTCTGGTGTCTGGGAGTCTCCTCTCCCTTCAGGTGGGCATCCCCCAGTGACAGAGGAAGGTGGTTGGGTGATTCCCCTGCTTTTTTTGTAAAGACTGGAACTGTGTTGGTGACTTTCCTTGTATCACTTAATTCCAATGGATTTGAAAATGGGGCATTCTTTCCAAGTTCTTTGACAGGTTACTTAGAAATCAGCACTTGTGTGACTACTTATCTTAAAAACACTTAATTCTGTACATTACAAGAAAAACTTTGTTGTAGAATTCATCACTTCAGCTTATACTTTACTTCCCCTCAGATGTGGCATACTGCTTGTTTGTATCATTGTCTTGTTCATCTTGTTTGCAAGTACTTAACCACTCATTTCTTAAAGATTATAATTTACTACTTCTGCCACTCAAATATTTCTTCTTATTTAATCGTTGATTTTTTTGGCTTGTTGGGTCAGTTTCTTTAATTGACTGAAAAACTTTACCTTTTGGAATAGCAGACAGAGTAGGTGGTTGAACTTTCATACTGCATCTGTAGGGCTTGCTTTGGAGCTTTCTTGGTTTGAAAAGTGGAATTAAAAAAAAATACTTTTCTGACTAACGATGTTGCCCATGAGCTCTCCTTTCTGTTGAAAAGGAATGGAACAAAAGAGCGTGAATGGGATGGTTCTGATGAGGTCCCACTGGAATGAGGTGAATTGAGTTAGAACTGCAACTGTGCAACTTCTTTAAGTTCCACTGATGATGACTTTAGTATTCTAAGGAAGATAAAGAAGTTATCTTGTTAAGGTTTACTTCAAAATAAAGAAAGACTTCATGCCTGTTTGAAGGGAAAAGGGGGCTTAATTCCTGATAGTTAGCTAAACAGTTAATTTTTTTTGCAGGTAATCTAAATTTAATAGAAGACCCCAGGGAAATTCAAGGGTGTGAACAATAAGCATAATATTTTATGAAAATGACCCCCATATTTAAAATCTGGCATTCTATGTTGTGCATTGTAGCACCAAGTCCACATCTACCTTTTAGAAAATTAAAACACATAAATTCTGTTTAGTGTTTGATGTGTGCTGCACTAGCTGAAAGCCATAATGCCCCTAAAACCTTGGGTTGCTTTTCACCTTTCATAAATTCCTGGGTAGATTCTATACAAAAAATAATTTTCAGCTCCGTGGCTCATTGTTATTCAAACTTGATTGATCGTCGTCATTTACTCAGTGAGGAAGTTAAGTGCTCCTGTCATTTCCAAAGAGTATAATTGGGACGTTTCACAGGTCAGTGGTAGTGACAGGTTTCCCTTTTGATTAGTGTTAGACTGATAACAAAAATTACAGTTTCCTATGATTAATGTTTTCTATAGCACTTGAATGCACAGTTCATGGATTGTACCTAAACAAAGTGAATTTGCATCTGATTATGCCTTTTCTCCATCAGGCTTTTCACGTGCTTTCAAGTTTCAGAGCTTGCAGGCAATAGAGCAAAGTTGCTTCTAATGCAGTTTTCAAGTTGAAGATTAGTGAAGCCCACCTAATTTTGGTATCCTAATGTACAGAGAGCTGTGTGCCTCCAACAGCATGGGAACAAATTAGGAGAAATTTAAATTTAAAATAGTACTCTTCTGGGTTCTTTCTGGTCCTCTGAGATATGTTCTGCACATTTGTATTATACCCACTGATATTTTAAGTATGACCTGGATATTTAGGTTAAATGATCAGTCTGAACTGAGTTTTCTTTCTCTTACTAGTTTGACATTATTTGTCAGTTCCTTAAACCTGTTGCTGTTCATTTTTTACAGACTACTTCAGAATAAAAACTGGAAACACACTGAGTGTAGTTTCCCTGTTTTATAAGGTGAAAGTTAGTCAGCTTTTACATAGTGGCACAAAGTTTAGACTGAGATCATCCATGACAAGTTTTAGGTGGGTGAAATCTTTTTTAGTAGCTAAATGTGAAATGGAACCTGAGTATGCCAAGTAGAATGCCCTGATTCAAGCTAGAGAAATAAAGAGTGGATGTTCTTTCAAACTTAATTAAATTGCCCCTACCAGATACAAAAGAGATGACACCACCAACAGAACCTTGAAACCAAAATACAAACAAACTAAATTCTTTTCAGTCTCTAACCCTCTTCTTTTGGGCAGACAGTAAAACCTGATGATGTTTTTCTTTCTAAAGGCCAATGGGAAGGTCTTCTAGCAGTTGTAGTTTAACACAGATGTTCTTCTTTCATGTCTAGTGCCTTTGTGAGATTGTCATCAGTGATAGAATATTTGACCCTTTCTTTGCATTAGAACTTTATTTTGGTTTCCTCTGTGAAGGTCAGGTTCAGGATGTGTCTGCCTTGGCCATGCCAGGTAGGGCCTGAATTGCTCCTTTCTTTCAGATGAAGATAAACTATTGCAGTGGAAGGCAAAAAGTAAACCAGGGTGCAGGATCTTCCAGCATAGCCTGAAGATTTCTAGGTGGGGTAATTGGGCTGAAGAAATTATGTTGTTGTTGTTGTTGTTGTTAGTTCTCTTTGGCAGCAGGGCACTTTCAAACACAATTATACCAAGACTTGATTTTAAAATGAAGGCTAATTGGGTGTTCTCTGGTAAGAACACAGTAGTAAATCTGTCAGGAGAGTAATTTTCTTTGTTTACCAAAGCTGCAGCTTTCTTATATTGAAGTAATTTTTTAAACAAAGGGAACAACTTAACTTCTAGCTTCTACCACTGGTTCATTGTATGTTAAAGTGTATCAGTATGGGTAGGAATATAAAATAATTAGCTTTATTAGAAAGTAGTTCAGTCCAGCTTACAAGCAGTACTTATCAAAAAGTTGCATTAAAAATTATTATTTATTTAAAATTTTAACTACATTCAATAAACCAAGATTGGTTTCTAGGTTTTTTGGTTTCAGAGTATATGTATGATTTAAAGGAACTCAGCTGTGACACACGATTAGAGTAGTGAATTAAATTGGGAAAATTCTGCTGCAGGCAAAACCTGCAGTATCCTCCAGTACTTGTTACAATGAGTAGTTGCTATGAATATCAACCTAAGTCAGATGCAGTAAGAGAAGTAAAGGAGAACTGAAAATAGTAAAAATGATACAATTCCTTATCTTTTGCTTTGGCTTGCTGCAGTGAACTTGAGAGAAAGCAATAGCATGTGGTTAGGCTGGTTTTAGTGGATACCCCTATTATTTCCTAGACCTGTAAAAGTGCCTGACAAACATGCAATAATGCTAATTATGTTGTTTTGAAGAATTAGGTGATACCCAAGGTGGGCAAAGGAAATAAAGCATAAAACCTCCAGCATTGCTGCCTTTTTAGGGTAGCTGACATTTGCTACTTCAGTGTTCCCATAGTACTGCCCATGTCAGAGGTGGCACAGATTCTTTTAGCTTATGTGTAATATAGAAGAAAAATGAATTTTCAGGTATGGGGCAAGCTTAGAAAAAAAAGTGGAGACTTGCTGGCACATGTGCAATAGTAGCTATCTGAATTGCTGCATAGGAGGCCACTTAGGTAAATGACTTCTCCTGGTTAGTTGGTGGGAACTCCATTTTTACTGTTCAGCTTGTTATAGATACTCAGTTTCAGACTGCCATATAGACCAAGAGCATGTTAAAAATCCCATTTTGTTGGTCTTTACCCTAGTTATGTGTGTAGTAGAGTGGTATGAATGGTTAGGATGTACCAAATTAGTTGGGAAATGAATGTATCAAATTATTTTGGTGTTGTTGTGAAGAAGCACGGTGAAACTATAGTATACAGGTCTGAATATTCATGCTTTGAGTCTTAGCTTTGCTACTTGTTTGTCTGCTCTGGTTTTGAGCTCCTAAACCATTTCTGATTCTATTTAATGTGCCACAGACTATTTGGGCACAGCTAAATGGCTAAAATCAAGCAAAGAAAAAGAGAGAACCCTATAATTTGCTCACTAAACCAAAATCTTGATCTTATTTTAAGATTTTTTTTTTTTTTTGCTTTATTTTATAGCTTCACACTTCCTCAGACTTCACCAACTGCATGTGTTCTAATGGATAAAAAAGGGGTTTAAAGAAGCCCTTAGGATAGAGTATGGCTTTAGAGATAAAATGTTAAGCAAAGGCCTAATCTTAGTTAAAGGTTAAATACATAATTAGGGAAATACTTTTGACCTAGAGCAGTCTCAGTAGGGCTGTCAAGGTGTCTGTGAAGTATTTTCAATGTGAAGGGATATTAAAAGCAATCTTTATATTTAAAAAAAAAAAAAAAAAAAGAAAAAGAAAACAACAAAAATCTCTCTGTAGATGAAAGCCTTGGATGATGACGATGAGGAGGAGGATGAAGATGACTTTGTGGAGGTCCCTGAGAAGGAAGGTTATGAGCCCCACATTCCAGACCACCTGCGTAAGGAATATGGTGAGTTTGCCCAGCTGTGACAAGCTTTATCCCTGCATGTTACTGCTGCACTAAAGTAAATAAACAGCTATTCTGAAGTAATAAAGTGATCAGTGGTGTGGGTAATCTCTGAGTGCTATGAGGAAGTCATTACATAGATATGGGAGCAGCGATTGGCTCTAGATAAACAAATACTTTCTAGGAGCAAGAGTGAGTGAGACAAGAAGCTTATTTCATTCCATCATGTTCCACTGTAGCTTGGAGCCAGAAAAAGCACTGTGCATGCTTACAAGGGTGCTAAACACATGGGAGTGAAAGGATTGCAAAGTCAAGCTGTAAATGAGCCTGAATATTAGAAATATTGGTAACAGTCTGAGATAGGATAAGGTTTTGTACTATCATCTGCATTAATAGCAGTTGGAGATGTGCAGCCACTTCCCTGCATAGAGCAGCCAACTTACTGCTCCAAAAGAAGGCTTTTGGGTTTTTGGGTGTTGCTATCACAGGATGTTAAACAGGGCTCAACATTCAAGTGCAGAGTTACAGCCACTGGGCACATACCAGATGACAAAATACAGTCTTGATCTTGCCTTCTTTTAATGCATTCTAAAGATATTTTAAAAAATAAATATATACTTATATTGTACTTTTGTGAAATTGAAGGGTGAGTTACTGAGAAAAGTTTAATCTCAAGTAGTTAAACCCTGGTGTTACTCCTTGTGCTTTGTACATCTTGTTTATTAACAAGATGGAGCTTTGCCTTGGTGTAGCATTGTGTCTTTTAGGATTCAGATTTCAGGACATTGTGGAGAAGGAGAGGGTAGCTGCCATCACATAGAAGTTAAAAACTGTGAGCACTGGAATAAGTTTCTTGCTCCTACATTTCTCCATAAGCATTTCTGTAAGATGGGGGCTGTGTTGTACCTTTCTCAATCCTGCTTGTGCTTTTTTTAACTCATCTCCAGTTTCCATCCTAGAAGTCAGGCTGCAGCTATAGCCTTTAGAGGCCAAATGTTTCTTTTTGCTGAAACAGGGGGATGTACCTGTTCAAACCCAAGCTGATGTAGCTCAAGTCACCTTTTTACATTCTCCTGCCATCAGATTTGGTTACAGACAGTGCAAGGTGATCAACAATGATACCCTGTAGTGCCTGGGGTCAGCTCAAGGATGTCTCTAGATGTGGAGTAGTGCTACTGCTTCAGTCCATTTATCTCATCTAGACTTAACCTACCAGGGTACCCAGGAAAGTAAGGCCTCTATTGATTATCTGTATGTCTGTGTTCCCCACCTAAGGACCTGCAGCAAGTCCAACTGGCTGGTTCTGTTTGGTTTGAAGCAGGTTCATGGCTCCATTCCTCAAGCCCTTAAAAAATGTGGAAATCAGCAGCTCTATAGAGGACTGAGGTTAGACTAGATCCCAGGTAGCTGCAGTGTGGTTTGGCACAACTTGTAGCTTATGTGTTCCTTGAAGCAGTCTGCAGGCATTTACTTTTAGCCTTCCCCAACTCTTGGTTGGACAGTGGAACAGGGAGCAGTGGTGTAGTGAAATGGGAAGAGGATTTGTGTGTTAGACAAGAACACAGAACAGTGGTGAAGAGCTGTAGGATGCAAACTCAAGAACCTGGCAGGTTTTAATTTTTTATTTGTGGAAAAAAACCTGTTACATTTAGATAAAATCATACCAGTATATGCTGGCTATGCCAATTATCCCAGTCTTGCACTAATCAACGAGTAAGTTCTAATTGTGGGATGTTCAAAAAAGTGAGGCAATGGAAGAGAAGGAGCTTTGTTTTTACCTGTCAACTTTTACTGGAAGTGAAATGTACTCATCTCTTCCCTCCCTTCCTTTCTCCTTTTCCTCCTGTCTTCCTCATGGACAATTTTTTTTTAAAATAGAGTGTCTTACAACCCTTTTTATCACACTAACACAATATTTCACTGCTATTTGAATTCCTTCACACGGAAGAGAACAAGCCTACTCTCTACTCAAGAATATTTTCAAAATCTGTATAAAATGAATTAAGAAATCCCCAATTTGTATTTAAACTATTGCTGATAGGAAAATATATTGTAGTGAGGAAGCCAATGAATCAGAAAACAAAACCTGGCTCATTTTGTATGCATGTAGCTGTGTAGGAGCTAATGGTCAGACTTGGTTGTTCTTTTATCTGATGTGCTTGTTAAAAATAGCACTTTGAAAAAAAAGGAACCATTCTTGATGTTTCTGAAGTCATTCAGCCTTTCTTGCTGCCACTAAAACTCATTATGTAAGCTCCCAGTTCAGGAAAGAGTCTGAAAATAATTAATTAAAGTAATTCAGGAAATCTTTTAAGCACTTCTGTCTTTGTGTGCTTAAGTGCTTTCTTGGACCAACTGATCAGTTACTTGTTCAAAATCTATTTCATAAGCCAATATATAACTATTGCATAAATCAACTGATAATCAACTGATTTCTGTGTAACTACTTCAGGTCTGCAGAAAATGGAGAACTGTATTTCCTCTATTGGATTATGTTCTGTGTGTTTTTAATAAGTAAAACCAAAATAAGCATCCCTTTTACACTTTTTTTTAAGAAAAGTGAATTGTCATGGTAAAATACAAAAGAAGATATTGATTTCATAGTCACATGTTATCATCAAGAGTGTTAGGCAGCCACCACTAATTATTAACATGATTCTTTGTTCCATGTGCAAGTGCAGTTATCATAGCAGTGACTTTAATTTTATCTTAATATAGTCCAGGTAGGTTATTGCTACTTTTCTGTAGTTTATGAGAACTCTGAGCTAAGAAAATGAAAGTCTGTGTGAGTGCAGTGGTCTAACTAGAACACTAAACCTTCCACATGTAAATAAAATCTCAGTGTTTTGTAGAAGGTATGAATAATGTAAAGTTGTTTTTTTTCTTGTACTGCTAATTTTCCTCAACAAACCAGAAAAAGTGAACAGCTCCTCAGATTAGCTTTATACTAATCAGGAACTCAAAGTTTTTAAATGACTGTGGAAATTGATTGAAATGTGACATTTAAGTTATTGATTTAAAAGTCACCTTGTTCCCTTCCACTTACCTTAGGAAAAATATCCTACCAACAGGGTAAATTTCAAGCCAAGATGCTGTTTCTGATGATGCAGAATCATGATTCTCCTGAGATCTGAAAAGTTTTTTTTAAATCAAAAAATATTTAGAGACAGGGGGATTTTTACAGGCATAATTATATAAACATGCAGTTGTATTATCTGTGTATCTATGTAGTTGATGGTGATGATGTCAAAACTGATGAGATTTGGTATATCAGATCTCCTGGGCATGGGTACAGTTAGGGTGGAGGGAGAATTAAACAAGTCAATTTGAATCTCCATGTATAAGATGAAATGTAAATTTGTTAAAAGAATTTAGGTGATTAGATAACTGAAGTGTGAAGATATAACCCATTAGGGGTGTCATGCCAAATTAGCATTACCAGACTTTTAACGACCTCCCATTTGTATAATCCTTATTTACACTTGCACCTGATCTCTGCAACAGACAAGAGACCAGCTATCCTGTGGCACCACGGGGCCATTGGAAACACATTTTGTGTTGCTAAAGAAGAGCATTGGGCTGATAAAAAAGCAACAGTGCTGTGAAAATAATTTTCACCAGGTTGCTCAGGTTCTCCACCCTTGGCACCAATGTTGCTCATGTCCATCTAGGAGTAATTTGCCCTTGTGTGGGTAGTATTGCTAATCCCTCAAAACTTGAGGCATTGCTCATTTAAAAGAAAGCTTTAGGGAAAGATAACATCTTTTTTCCACTTATTTCACACATTCCAACCTTTACTGGCCAGCTGTGGGTTGCTTGGCTTGTCATTTTACAAGCACAGGGACATGAGGAAGCCATCTGACTTGGGAATAGTGTTTTGGAGGCAGTTTACTGCTTATCAAGTTCATCCTTATCCAGATTCTATGAGAAATGGCTGTACAGTCAAGAACACAAACCATTATTTCAATTCTGGTTAATCAGATTATTTCTCTTGTATTTGAGCTGTAAGCCAGAACCTTTCTAGGGCCATGATAGCTACTTCAGTTGCTCACATTGTTTCCTAAAGCCTGCTTGGGGATTTCTTTCATATCAGGATCAAAGCTGCAGTTATAAATCCCAAGGGTTAGTTCTATCCACTTCAAAAACTGTTCCTCCATCACAGAGGGAGGTCCCTTCATGGGTTAGATGTCCTCACACTGCTTTTCCTAGTCTGGTGGTGTCTGGGTCATCCCTTTTTTTTGTGTTAAGTAGTTTGCTGGTAGTTTTTAAATAAGAAATGTCATATCAACATGGGAAAGAAGGCTTATACTCCAATTGAATAAATAAAGTGTACAAATACTTCACTATGCTGACTCTTGATTACGTATATTTATGTACTTTGTTTTTTCTGTAGGAAATAGGAAAATTACTTTAGTTACTGTCTATAGTAGTAATGTGCTCTTTTATCCTACCTTTGAATGAAGTTTCCCATTAAAAGTCTGGTTTATATAACAAAGGTAAAGCTAAACATACCTCAGCAACCTCCTGAGGGAATTCTTCCTGCATGAGAAGAACATTGAGAAGATTCTTGCATGGAGAAGCAGCTCAGTGGAGACCACAGGGAAAGCAAACCTGCAGATGATGGAGTGGAGGAGACAGAGTTCTCAGGAGATGGATTTGAGCCTTAGAATTATACTATTTAGGCTAAAGAAGGGCTTGTGGGTATTGCCTGACTTCTCTAAGGAAAAACAACAAATCAGGTTTTGCAGGGGGAAGGACAGGCAGAATTACCTGCCTGTGTTTCACTGCTCTGTGAAATTTGGGTTCCTTTTTCCCAAATTGGAAAATGTAGTTAACACACAGTTGTGATGCTATCCCTAGAAAAGAGTCTAATGTTTAGAATAAGTTTTCTGTTAATCTTTTTTTCTGTAAATGCTTTTTTTTATAAAAAGCATCAGACATAATTGTTACACGATTGAAATATCATGCATTGATTTACCCTAATGTATAGATAACAGGGATGATCTCTCAGGAATGGCATATAATTAAAATCTCCACTCCTTATGAATAGCAGAACCTTCAGAGATAGTGAGGTCTGCCTACTCTATGATCTGTAGGATCACCTATGGTAATGTTACTCACACACATTTGTGTTTGGAGTGATAGAGGAGAACTGATGCTGAAACACTGAAGCTGTAGGGAAGCAATGCCCCAGATAGTGACTTGAACTCTCTGGTCTGCAAGTCCATATGAAGTAAGCTTGGCAAAGATCTGTTCACGTAGCAGTAAAGATTATTTTGCTTCCTGAGTAAAAGAGATGCAGGTTTTTTCATTACAAGCAGAGGAGAGGGTGAAGTGGGGAAATACTGTACCTGAACTCTGGATTTTCCTGGCAGTCTTGGGGAGTGTCTGTACTCATAGAAATCACATACATTCACTGTGACCAAGTTTCAACAAATGGAAAACAGAATTTATTTTTTTTTTTTCAGGAAAGTTGAAATCCATAATACTACTTTATATTCTGTCTTCATTTTTTCAATTAAACTCCAGTGAATCTGAAGTAGCTACATTTTGTCTAAGTCCACACAGCTGAGGAAACCTGTGCTTGCTCCCTCTCTGAATTTTCACTGAGGGGCTTTTATCTCCCCCTAATCCCACCATTTCTGTCAGGACATAATCTCTTTCTCAAATTTACATTTTAATTACAAGGCCAGCTGAACTAGCTAAAATCAATAATGTCAGCATTCAGCAGCCTAACTTCAGCTGAAACCCCAGCCTCTCTCTTTCCTTTTATCGATTTATCTTGTGAACACGGTCTACTTTATTGCTTCAGGCAAATAGGTGCCACTTGGTCAATTTAAACAAAAAAGGGGATTTGAACATTTTTATGATTCTTTCTAAAAGTTGCTATTGGATCAGTTTGAACCCAGGTACTGGACTTGTGTTAAATAAAATAGAACGGCAGAATTCTTAAGAGAAATTTTACTTCTAAAACTGCACTTAATCCCATCTATGTCTTAAAAACAAAACAAAACAAAACCCCCCCACTCTGATGTTGGATACCATTCAGCCAGGGTTGTCTGCATGGTGTCTCTAATTTCTGTCTTGTTAGCAAAAATTAATTGTGTAAACAAATATTTTTTCAAAGTCAACAGTAGAGGTGGTATTACTCATGTGCTCGTGTATTTATCTTTAGCTTTTTTCTGTTAATAGTTTAAAATAAGAAATCAATGGGGAAATATTTTGTGCTTGTAACTCTTAAGAATTCCTATATTGATCTTTTAGATGTGATTTTATCTATCTAAATGTCACATTGTCCATCTCTCTCTCTTGCCTTTTCTGTGTGTTGCTGACTGCTTGTCTCTGCTGTTCCCTGCTCTGCCCCACTCCCCCCCCCAAAATCATTGCAGTGAACAAGCAATCATGCTTTCCATAAATATTGGAAAAAATAGAATAAAAGTAGGATTTGTTTTATTTGGGTGTTGTTGCACCCCATTACAAGGAAACTTGTAATTCAAATGAGTGAAGGTGAGGATGAATTACTGGAAGACCTCATGAGGTGGAAAGAGGATAGGGCAAGTTGGTCTGATCTTGTTTGTGAAAAATATGGTTTTCTTTGAAAAGAAAATATTGTGTGTACCAAAGCTACCTGCCACTACTGGTCCTGCAGTTTCCCACTGACAGTGCAGGTCATACCATATTACCTTTTCCTTTTTCAGTTGATATCTTGTGATGCATTTAATAATTACCAAAACAAATTAACAAAGCATTAATGCTTCTGGATATAGCTTCAGGGTTGGCTGAGAATAGGTCAGCAGGAGAATAGGAGTCCCAATGGATAAAACATGTCAGGTAAATATGGGTTGCTTTTCATAAGAAGGCTGAGGTGACTTTCTTAAAATGTTTGTCTAAAACCATGACTTCATTTTGTGTTGATCTTGCTTTTGGGGGGGGGGGAGTGGGGCCTTGCATTTCAATCACTTTTTATAAAAAGTGGATTTCCCCATTTTCTGATGGGGAAAATGTAGTGTAGCATGTTAGTGTGAGGGATCACATCTTCCCATTTTTAGCTGTCATTGGCTGAAAAGTTCTTGTTACTGCTGCCAGCTGATGGACTTGCTTCCCCAGCTCAGTAGGTAGATGTGTAACTGCTCAGCCTGTCTAACAGCATCATTGCAGCCTGTGCTGGCTGTCTAATTAATCTAACCCTATAAAGTAATTATAGCTGCTAGAGCTGAGCATCAGTGCCTGGAAGTGCCCAGCAGCAGGTGTGTTCCTCAGGTGTAGCTCAGGCATTTGCTGTCTCCTGAGTGTGCTCTCAGTCTATTCCTTGCTTCTGCCACCACTGAGGTATTTTATCTTGGCAAATTGTGTGTTTTAGTGTCTGTGAAAGAAGACTGTTCTGTAGATAATTCTGTTCGTGGATGCATTTAGGTGTTGAAACACAACTGTTTGCTGCCCCTTAACAAATGGAAAACAAAAGGTGGTTTTGTTTGTATTCTGAGCTGTCAATATGGTAGCTGAGAGGCATCACAGAAGAGGAATGTTCTTCACACCCACTTTGTTTATTTACTGGGTGTGCTTTCCTGCCAGCTGTGATAAGTGATGGTTGTTCCCATTCTTGCCAGTGAATCCCTTTCCCAGAAGTGGTTTCTCTTTGCCAGGCTGTAAGTTTGAGCAGGACTTTCTGCTGAGACACCAAAAAGAATTAACTTTAGCATGGAGGAAGATATGGGTGTATGCCTTCCCTTTCACTTTCTGCTGCTCTTAGATGCCTTTGGAGCTCAAGGTCTTAAACAGTAGTGTCAATAGTTCCTTACCATCCTTACCATGATGCAACCTTGCCTACAGAAATGAAATACCAGCAGGCAGATGTGACACCAGAAACATAACTTACAAAAAACAGCATTGCAGTTTAGGCAAACACAAATTGTTAAAATCCTCCTTTTCAAGGTGAAGTAACATCACTGAGTTGTTTTGCAGGGCTGGAACCCCTGCCACCTTCTAAAGCACCAGAGATGAAGACAGCAAGACCAACACCACTGAGCTCCTGCACCCAGCTGGAAGGGAATGAAGATGAACTGGATCCAACCTGTGCAGCTGCCACACTGAAACTTATTAGAGACAAACTACCAAAGTTACCATCTCCATGTGCCAGGTTCTCTTTTTTATTTCTAGTAGAAACATCTTTCTCTTACTTGTATTTGTTATTTATAAAACACACAAAAACCCACTCCTGAACTAAGCAAACTGCTATGGCTGGCTTGGTTTCATTGTGAAATTGCAGTTCTTTTACTGAGATGTGTATTCACTTGCTTAATATTTGGGATGTTTTTAGTGATTTCACCAGGCTCTTAAGGAATATTTTAGTACTCACTTGGTTTACGTTTTATTTGGTGTAATTGGACTCTATGAAAATATACAATATTCCCTCCTCTCCTAACTGAAAAGCCCATCTTTTTTTATTGTGTTAATTTTTGGTTTGTAACCTAACAGAATACATCATGATAGTAAATTAGAAAGTAGCTTCAACTGTCACCTGCCTTCTAGGGACTTACATTGTCAGTGGTGCTTGGAGGTGTGTTGCTGATTCCAAAGACATATTTATTGTCAATTCTGCTCAAAGCTTGGTGACATTGCAGCCTTGTCTAGCATTTATCTGCTAGACATAAGACTGGGATAAGACTGGAGTAATCTACTTGACACCTGTGCATTGACCAGACAGGCCCCCCAAAACTGGCATATTGGGATGTGATCTCAGAAAGAGAAAGGTATTTATTTTATCAGAACTCTGGAGTACTCAGGTATACATTTTGACTTCTAATCTTGTAAAAGTTTCAGTAAGGTGACTGAGACCATTTGCAGCTCTGTCAGAAAATAGCCAAGGTTTCCATAGTCATCTGTTTTTTGAGGACTAATGAGTTCTGTAGTGGTGTTGCACAATGAGTACTGTAAATCTGCAAGACAGAATTTTGTCAACAAACCAAAGACTTTGCAGCCTGTGACACTGCCATGCAGACATGGTCATGAGCACAGTTTGACACATCAATAGCTCTTGTTACAGAGTAGTGTGTGTGATCCACTTCTGTCCCCATCACTGGGGCTTCTACACCCCCAGTATATAATAGATTTTATTTAACTTTAGCCAAATGTTCAGTTAGCTTCCTGGTTGCACTGCAGTGTCATGGTCTGTACTTTTTTTTTTTTTTTTTTTTTTTTTTTTAATAAAAAAAGGGAGAGAGAATCCTGTAAAGGCAGTTGTAGTCCTAAGATAATATTACTGTTGGCATGAAAATCAAATGAAAAAAGAGAAAAAGTTGTTGTGGTCATTGTTGTTCTGTATTGACTTTTTATCAATTTTCTCTAGTGGCTCTTCAACTGCTGAGCCAGCAGCCTTGGAAGAGCCTGACAGTAAGAGAAGAAAACTGGAAGAAGAAAGAGCTAAAGCTCCCTTCATGCCTTTTGGATTAGATCTTCACTACTGGGGACAGGATCAGCCAAGTGCTGGGAAGATTATCAAGTAATGCCCTTTTTCTTTTAAGATAAATTAAACAAATATACAGATTTACTTGTACTCAGAGGTCAGGCAGTGGGATGACTGCTATTTCTTTAGATAATTAATTTTCTTCTTTCCCTTGTGTTGTAGGGCCCATAAGCAAAGTCAGAATTTGTACCTTAAAATGTTATTTGTTTTGAGAAGACATGACACTAATTAAATATCCTTTGATGCTTCAAAGCACAGATTTTTCTGCTCTTCTCAAGTTTGTGTATTATTTGGAGCATAGCAGCACTTATTCCAATTTAAGTTGGTACCTCTTCATGCAAATTGCTATGCAAGTGCATGATAGATGGTCCCTCTACTGGGGACTTTACAGTCTAAATAAATAGCAGACAAGGTAGGAGAAAGATTGGGGAATGTGTCAGGAGTATTTTTCCTTACTTTACAGAGTGGTAACTAAGGAAATCAATATGTGTGCTGAGGCCCACAAGGAAAGGTGACATTTAAAGATGTTGAATTTGGATCTCTTACACTCCATTCCTGTCTGGGAAGGTTGTGTTTCTTGGAAATGAGGCAGTGATGGCTTGGGGAAAGCTTTAGTAATACTGGGGAGCATATATTGTAGGTATAGATCAGAACTTGTTTCTAGCAGTCATTTTTAAAACCCCTTTTTAGCAATGGTATTTTTATATTAAAGTTGGGGTGCAAAGTCTTCCCTCTGTGTATACATTTCATTTAAGTCCACTCAAACTTTAGTATCAGTATGTACCATGTGTGGCTTGGAAAATGCAAAAACCATTGACTGGCAAATCAAACTCAAATTCTCAGCAGTATTGCCTTAACTTAGTTAAAAAAAAAAAAATCTAAACACAGAAAACTCCACGACACCAACACTGACCCATGATTGCAGTGTGAAGACAGTGTTTGCAGAAAAATGCCAGGGGAAAGCATGGTCCCTGTACCAAATTGCAAAATGCAGAATATGTTTGAAATTGTTGAAAGTCAGTGAAATCTGATACATACCAGTGCTTTACCACAGTCACTCCCAGCTTCAGCTTCTCTCTTGTGTGGTGTAGGCTCTTCAAAGCCTATAAAATAGTTAAGATTTTCAGCAGGGCTTTAGGAAGCATTTGTCTGTGATAATGCCAAAAAGGTAGTAAGGCTTTACTTTACATTGCAAATGAGTTATTCAGGTCATAATGAAATCAAAAGCATATTTCACTGCCTGTCTGCCTTGTGCTGTACTGTTTTATTTTTATGCTTTCCAATAAAATAGAGGGCACACTTTCTGCACCTTATAGTCTATAACTACAGATGTGCCAATCTAACTAAAGATAATTTAAGTAACTCTGCACACACAGTAGCACTGACCCCTGAGTATAAAATGGATTTATTGAAAAAATTATAATAGTTGTTTAACTTTTCAGTATGCACACATATTGTCTCCATAAGCTGCCTTGGGAATAAAAGCAAACCCCAAAAATAGACAGTACATATGGAATATATGTGGTTTTTTAATTTCTAAAATCTGAAATAAAAAAGTCTTCCCCTCTAACCTATTTAACACTACACTTAATTACAACATTTATGATAAATTAATATTTTGATAGTAAGAATGTAGCTAGCAGGAAGATGATTTTCTGTAGTTTTGTTTAAAATGTTAAAGTTTGGGCCAAATAATTTTCCCCACTTCTGCCTTCATTCACACAACTCTTTTTGTTGTTGTTGCTATGTTAAAAACTCTTAAAATGAGTTTATAAAGCTGTAGTAGTACTTTTGGGGGGGCAAAGGGGAGGGGGAAATACTGCTCAGTGTCATACTGTCTAGAGACTGCTATTCCAGCTTAACCTACTATTGTGGATAGCATGGGCTTTCCAAATTTATCTACACTCCTCCTTGAACTGAATTGAATTAAATGAGCTTACTCTTAGGACCAGAGTAAACTAGTTGGTGCAGAATTTTTTTTACTATGCATTGGATATTTTAATTAACTCATTTAGCATTTGCTCCAGAACCTCTCTATGCATCATACTGGGTTTAGAATTTATATTTATTCAAGCTTTTTGTAAGCTTCCCATCATTTTAGGAACAAAGTTGACATAAATTTGTTGAAAGGGTCTGACATATCTCCAGGAGCTGGACTTTGGTTTAGATTTCATTTAACCATTACTTGTCTTTTATTCTTTCTAATGTATCACTGTGTAATTTCCATTATTGTTCTAGATCATCTTCTAGTTGATTATCTGTTCCTCTTCTGAACCTCCTTACAAAAAAATTTTACTTGTCACATGAATCATTTTTTCAAATCAAGATCTCATCTACTCTTTTAAAGCATTGCTTAAATTACAGCAATAGGGAGTCAGAAAACCTCAGGGTTAAGCACTGTTTTGTCCTTTTCTCACCTCCTTGTAATTAACGTTGGGAGAAAATAATTTATGTGCTTGCAGTTAACAAGAATATTTATAAATATCTATGCACAAATTAGTCTATTTTCAGTCTAATTCACAAATACTGATCCATGATGTATGGAGTAAAACATAATTTTAGATTTCCTTGTGATTTGTTCAGTGCAGATATTTTTACTGGAGGGAAGTCAAAACACTGAAGTAGAACTTTTTCCCTAATTGGAAAGGTTGGCACCCAACTGTTAAATGCTTCTTCATCCCTATGTAACTGTACGTTGATAATTTAGAGAAGGAGGGGAGTTCAGACCACCAAGGAACATGAGAATTTTACTAGAAGATTCTGTAAGGCTAGTTTGAACAACGAAATCCTTCATGGTATCTTTTTAGGAATGCTTTCTCCTTCTTATGTCTGTAAGGTTGATAACACAGCTAGCAGTCAGTCTTGTTTTCAAGATTGTATTAAAATTTAGCAAATAAGAAATTTATTTGAATCTTCTATTTACTGTCTATTATATGATCTGGCCACATAATTTCTCAAGTGGAAATACTGTACCATCCAAACTTCTGACTAAAGTCATATTAGTATATTAAAAAGACTCTTAGACCTTTTTTTGTTTAGGCTTTAGTTTACAGAATTGTCTTTTTTTTTTTTCTTTAACCAAAAATTGTGGAAACATTGTAATATGTTGAACCAGCCTCCATGAGAACT
Organism: Heliangelus exortis; assembly: GCF_036169615.1. Taxonomy (NCBI): domain Eukaryota; kingdom Metazoa; phylum Chordata; class Aves; order Apodiformes; family Trochilidae; genus Heliangelus; species Heliangelus exortis. Next base: position 6,012,509 of record NC_092431.1, read on the forward strand.
CTTTTGCCTTTATCTCCATAGGAGAATCTCAAAGAATTTCTGTAAGGCTCAGCTGATTGTTTGCTCTCTTGGTCCAAGTATGTTGCAACATACTCTGATTTCAGCTTCTGCTCCTCTGCTGCTGCAGGAGTACAGCTACCAGGAATAAGATCAGACAAGTTAAGATCCAACTGTTTGCTCTCTGTGTTTAATCATAGGAGTATTTTGTTATGATGAATGTTTAACAACAGAATCTCACAAAGTTACTCATTGGAACTGGATATCAGATAACTGACTCTGAATGCCAGATCACAAAAAATAGGTTAGAAGGTTAAAGAAGAAGTTAATACTAGATGGGGTTTGGTGATGTTTTAAAATCATGATCATAATATCAGAGTCATAAGAAAGAATGGTAGATTCCCAGGTTTTTCTAATTCAATACCTTCTCTTGCAAGAGAATACCTTCAATACCTTGTCTCTAGCAAGATAAGAGGGCACGGTCTCAAGTTGTGCCAGGGGAGGCTTAGGTTGGACATTAGAAAGAATTTCTTTACTGAGAGGGTGATCAGACATTGGAATGGGCTGCCCAGGGAAGGGGTGGATTCTCCATCCCTGGAGCTATTTCAAAAGAGCCTGGATGTGGCACTCAGTGCCATGGGCTGGGAACTGCAGCAGGAGTGGATCAAGGGTTGGACTTGATGATCTCTGAGGTCCCTTCCAACCCAGCCCATTCTATGATTCTATGATTCTTCCTTTTGAAGTGAAGATGAAAGTTTAGCATGGATGGTACTGGTATCTTTGCTTCCCTACAACTTCCTCGTTAAATTTCATTCATTGTTTTCACAGAGTTCCCTCTGAGCATCGGTTTTGGGCACCCTGTCAAGTAGAAGAAGAGGTGGAAAATCAAGAAATAACTGAAATGTTAAAAACTAGATACATAACATTTGCTGGCAAGTTTGAACCAGTCAAACATAAATGTCGAGCACCAATGCCAGATGGGAGTCTGTGTGAAAGGCAAGATCGGATTAAGGTGGGCACCAAGGAACACAACTTTCAAGATATGTGCTCTGTGGAGAAGATCTCATTAAAACATCTCCATAAAAGTTTATTTTACATTCTAACTATAGCTCAAGGCAGTGAAAGAAAATTGTACCTGGGAAGTTTGCTGTTGATAAGTGCTTCATGTAAGAATTATCCTTCCTGTAAGGAAGCTGTAAACATTTAAATAGGTCTCAAATACTTTTGGCATTTATCATAGGTGTTGAGATTGTATTAGTTACTGTGACATTTGAGTACCTGACAGTGAAGCAGATGCAGTTGTTTGTCAAAAGGTTTTCCCTATTTAGAGGTGTATTTTATATTTACTGGTTTTAGAAATATGGCCATTTGAGGGGCAAAGAGACTTTATTTACAGATTAGGTTTTATGAAAACTTAATTCCTACACAGCCTCAAATTATGAGCCCTATTGAGCATATGTACCTTGCTTAAATATTTTGTTCTTTCTATACTGCCTGGGACTGGAGGACCTGAATGCACTGAAATAGTTTAAATGGGATTCTTACAGGATAGGGATATAATGTAAACACCAAAATACAGCACAGGATTGGTGCCCTGCTTCCAGACTTGACAGGATGGTGCTACCTGGCCTCTTGAAATTGAGTATTGATATCACAGAGAGCTTGTTTCTTTGAGACTGGGAATATATTAAACACATGATGGTTATGGGACCCTGAAAGGGGGCGGGGGGTCAAGTGTCTGTCTTCAAGCTATGTTGAATAACATGTAGGCATTTTCTTCTAATTCAGAAGTTTTTATCTTTGTTTTGTTTTTTTGTTTGTTTTGTTTTTTTTTTTCTGCAGTGCCCTTTCCATGGGAAGATAATTCCTCGAGATGAAACTGGGATTCCTGTTCATGCAGAGGACAGAGCCAGGGAAGAAAAGATGAGGTTTGAGAAGCAAGCAGCTCAGCCAGGTTTGTTCCTGCAAAACAGCTTAAAAAAAAAAGTAAAGTAAGAATATTAGGCAGAGGTGGGAGATAAGCTTTAAATGTAAGGGTAATACCTTTATTGTATATGTTTTGTATATATATTGCATACAATAATTGCACTATCTACAATATCTATTTACAATCTATATGATGTCATGGTATACCAGCATTGGCTCTATATGTTGTATATATTTAATCCACAATACTTTGCATTTACATTGTATCTGTATTGCATCTATACCGTATCTACAGTGCACCTACATGTTGTATATCTTGTATCTGTTTATAGATACAGTGTAGATACAGGTTGGACAACAGCCTCAGTATACAGTTGGACAGAAAATGAAGCAGGCTGTATGGAGAAAGAGAGCCTGTTTTCTTGCTGCTGAAGGAACAGGCTGAGCTTGACAGAACCAGACCATATTCTTGTTTTGCTCCTAGCCCTGTTCTTTCATTTAAATTCCTGATGATTTTAATTTGCAGATGATTACAGTGATTCTTGGCTGTGGCAAATATGGATGCAGGTATACACAGAATAAGGTTAACATTGCATTTGTTCTTCATTTCCAGTTGTTATCATCGTGTTCTTAATGTTCCTCAGACAGATGAGTTATAGCCTTTATCTGAAGGAATATGTTTATTAAAGACAATTAAACCTATTTCCTGGGAAATGCTCCACAGTTCCCATGCTTCTGCACAGAAGTCATCTAATCTTGTTGGTCTGTAACAGTTGTGATTTAGCTAATGTAATGATATCAGTATTAGGATTGCTGTGTTACCACAGACACTGGCAGAGTGGGGGTTTTTTTGCAAATAACTCACCCTCATTAGTGATGGACAAGAGAGATGTTCATAGTGTGGTGTTGGGGGGTCAGCAACCAGGAAGCCACTGGAAGAAGATACAAGAGAAGGATCTATCCAGCAAAGACATAGTGTATAATTAAAGGGGACAGATTTGTTTTCAGAGCTTTTATTTAATCTGCCTTCCTCCATCAGCTCTGAGTTTTCTCAGTTTTAAGCTATTTATTCTAGGTGAATATTCTGCCTTCTAATTAAACTAATTCATAGGCTTCATCATTTGATATCTTGCAATATACTCCCATTAAGGAGTAAGTTCTCTCTAAAGATCTGACTGACTCAATTTTTCACCAGTTTCACAGTTATATATAATATTTTGCTCTTCAGAGCATAAAGAACAGTTGTTGATCTGTTATCCAGAAAGGTCTGTGTCAGATGAACTTGCATATAAACATCCAACTGACCCACCCAGCTTCCATGAATACTGCTTTAGCCATGAATGAATACTGACTGACTGTGCTTGGCAATTACCAAAACCACACTAAATGCAGCAGTTTCCAAACACCTTCTGGTGCTTCCATAAGTCAAGAAGTGCAACATTTGCAGGTGGTTTCCATCCTTGTCCAGACAGAGGAAGGTGCTCCAGGCTGGCATCCTGCCAACAGCAGGGGCACAGTTGCATTGTCACAGTGAGAAACCAGGACAGGGGTGTAGATTTTGTGCTAAAAAGGCAAGTTCCCAACTTAGTTATGGCAAACTAAAACTGGGAAATTAAGCTGGTAGGTGTTCTTGAGGGACAAGTTTCAAACTAGAAACTAATACTGTGCTATAAAAATCACTTGACTGAAAAAATATTGATTTTTTTTTTTTCCCCCAGTGAAATTGCCATTGCTGGAGGCTAGACATAATATTTATTTTTATTACAGTGTCAGTGCAGTGTTGTTAGAGGCTTCTCACCTCTGGCCCACCAGGATGTGTGTGTTAGTCCCAAACCAGTGTTGACATTGCTGTGTTGCATTATTGAGTGCCCTTGTTAAGCTGAGGTGTCATACAAAAGTCCATCCCATCTGGCAGGGGAGCTACTGAACAAGCTATGGCACTTAATTTATTGGACAAAACCTTACAGGTTTCTAAAGCCAGACATATACCAGATGTCACTAAATACTTTTATCCACTGCTTCTTTTTGCCTGGGTATTTTTGTATTGTATTACAATATTTTCATCAACTTTATAAAATGGTCTTTATTTTGTTTGTTTTAGGCTTGTGGTTTTGGGAGATGTGTTTGGTTTTGGGTTTTTTGTTTTTTTTTTTACAGAGGACTCAAAGCAAGTCTCAGCAGTGCTGCTGTAGAAAAATATACAGGTGTCAACCCACTCTGTACAGTGTGTGCTTTGGCCTTATAATTGAGAACATCATTTGCTAATGATGACATATGAAAAATGCCAAACATTAAAATGTAGGGTTCAGTTGCACAGTTAAATTGCACCCAAATTCTTCCTACATCTCCTTCTCTATCGGATGGTAGGTTTATTTTCATCATTGTGTGGTTTTAGGGGAAAACAATTAGGCAAAAGTAATACAGTGTATGTGGTAAGGGCTATGTTTTGACAATGCTGTTGCTACAGAGAATTTTTTAACTTAGTTTAAAACTTTAAACTGTAGCTAATGTCCACAAAATGGTGCTTTGGGCGCTTTGGTCCTGAAACAATGAATCAGGTGGGATTACACTGACCTACTAATCTGCAGTGTTCATCCTTTTCCAATAGTTCACACACAGGAGCAAATTAAGTGCCTATTTTTTGTGTCAACCCTGAAGAGTATCTGGTTTTTCAGCCCTTAGTGACTTGTTAACACACAGGTATCAGGACAGGCTGGTGAAGGGAGGCCCCTGGCCACTCAGATGTGAAATAGCATCTCTTTCCTAACTACACTATTGATTCCCGCCTACCCTTGCAAACTGTGTAATTTTCTTTTCCCTGCTGCTAAACTCAGTAACAATGTATGAAGAGCTTTAGGGGCCCATCATTGCTCAAAAAGGCTGCTCTTCCCTGGCATTCTATTGATTTTTCTCAAAGGCTTTTAAATTGCTCCTTCATTTTACTCAAATGCTCATTTCATCTCTACTGGATGCCAGCATTTTTTCGGTGTGTTTAAACAATTGCTCCATTCACTGGGTTCCTAAACTGTGACGCCTTCTTATTACTGGGAGATAAACTGTTTAGACAGTTTTCCTTAATCTTGGATTAATCGTTCCTGTGTCTGAATTGTGCTGTTCTGTATTCCTTCACTTATATATATAAAAAATCAAGTCTGTGAGGTCTTATGATCTATCAGCTATGTGGGTTCTGTTTTCTCCCTCTATGCTTCTGCTCAGTTCTTGCACAGCTTCATTTTGCTCATCCTTTTGGGTGTGTTGGATTTTGGTCAGTTCTTGCTTTCATTTATGATAGTAGGTTAGATCTAACCTTTCCTTGGAAAATTGCTCTGGTATTCCTAAACACCAGTGAGCACAGTGCCTCTGACCTTTGTGAAATGTTGTTACCAAACAGATTGCTCAGAGAAGTTGTGGGTGTCCCATCCCTGGAAGTGTTCAGGACCAGGTTGAATGGGGTTTAGACCAACTCAGATGATCTTGAAGGTCCCTTCCAACCCAACCTGTTGTATGATTCTATATTTGTCACACTCAGTGACCATATTGGTACACAACTGAAACTGTACAGTTATTTAGAACTGTTTATTTTTGTGTATCTCCATTTATGTTAAAGGGCTGTAGACGTTTGGTGTTGGAATTTCTGCAGGCAACAAAGGCTGACCAATGTATGGGAAAATGTATGGCAAAGGGCTGGCAGTTACTCATTTGTTAAAATACGGAATTCTGACATTATGCTGAGTTTGGACCATGTCACTCTTTGAAGTGATGCTTGCTACATTTTTATCCAACTCATATGCTCAAAATCTTTATAATGCAATGCTGTTTTTCTAAATTTCCTCTTGAAAATATTCATCCTCTAGCCACATTTTTATGTTCTACTTTGTACTGTTTTACCTTGTTCTGATATGTAAAGCTTTAAAATAAAGGTGAAGGATCACTGCTTCCTCAAAGAGTTTACAGGCTAAATTATTCATACTTTTTTCTATGGTGGCATCTGTGGTAAGAATCCTTTTACAGTATGTGGTTAAATTATGAAGCATGTTTTGACAAAATGGTAAACCAAGATTTTTATTAGGTAAAATAATTCTTGTGCTGTTGTCAAGAGAAGAAACTTGATTTAGATAATGGAAATGATGACTTAGGGAATAATTCAAAGGTAATATACTTTTCAGATGCAAAATTAGGCTGAGGGCAACAAGGTCATGTTGTCTTGTTTGAGAATGCTCTTTAGGTGTCAGACACCAGTTGCATGTTTGGAAGTAAATATTATTTGATGCAGAAATGTTATAATGTTGTCATTTCCACTCAGGTACCTTGCTGGCATTTTGCTAAATTTCTAAATAATAATACCTGCATTTTATGTCATTTTTCCTGGGTGGAATAGTTTCCTTGGAATTTTGCTATTGTGCTGCTATAAAAACTTGACTGAAGTCTTCCTACAAACCAGTTTTTTCCACAGCAGCTAATAATAGATACTAATTCCAGACTGGCAGAGCTTTTTCATCATATCTGTCATTTAGGATATCTACTTTCTCTTCCCCTTCCTTTGTGTATGCAACATACAGTGAACTGACTCTGCCTTCACCTACAGACTGCAAATTCTTCCTGGGTTTGGACTTTCAAAGTGTGTGTCTTTTCTTTTGAACAGAGTGGCGAGATCCAGAATTCATGAGAGAAATTGAAGCAGCTACAGGAATAGATCTTGGTTCATCTAAAAATAATAGAAAAGGAGAAAAAAAGAAAGGGAAGAAGACAAAATACCCAAACCTGACAGACCTGAAGCAGCAGGCTAACACTTCTCGTTCCCGACTTGAGAAGAAAGTCTTTGATAAGTAAGATGCTTATGTTCTCTAAAGGCTGTTAAATTGCTGTTCCCCTTGTTTTCAATGGTACTTTCTGCTTCTGTATGAAGATGAACTTACTAAATAACTTTCTTTGCTAACTGCAAAGCAGGAATATCTTCCATATCTCCACAGGGTAAAAAGTAGCAAGATTAATTGAGAATGGTTTTCAGCTAATACATAAAACTTCCCTATAAAAGATTTTTTTTAATTTTTTTTTTTTTTTTTTTTTTTTTTTTTTAAAATCCGTTTATTGCTGTAGTGTCTTCTCTGGATGATCACCTTTTAATCAGACAGATGCTACTTTATGTATACACACTACTGGTTGTAGAAAGAAAACTGTGTGCAGTGTGACACAACTTACAGCATCAGACACATTGTGGTAGTGTAGATGGAGTGAAAATGAAATTTTTTCTTTGGAAAGCCCAAGGTGGGATGTCCTGAGCTGAACTTCAGTTAATAAAAGCATCTGTCAAAAACTCTTGGCTTTTGGCATGTAGCAGAGCCTTGACAATTGCTCCTGATCCTCAGAGACCTTGCCAAAGTTACAACTCCTGCTCAGGCTTCCTGTGTATTTTCTCTGGCTCCTGGGTACACTGAGTTGCTGGCTGGGCCTGATGCAGTGCCTCACAATCCAGGATGGGCACACAGGGATCCCTTCCTCTGTACTGCTACTCAGTGGCACTCTGCCATTGCATTTTTCTCCTCCTTTACTGAGAATGCATTCAATTTGTTCACAAAACTATTTGGATCCTTGTGTTATGGTCCTTATTCATTTAACCCCTGATGTCTTTTGGAAGTACAAGGACTGGAACTTACTGCAGTGTAGGATTTTGGAGATTATTCTTATCTTTATTATATCTTTCACTGTTATGTAGTGGTGGACTTGGCAGTGCTAGGTTAACACTTGGCCTTGGTGATCTTAAAGGTCTTTTCCAACCAAAATGATTCCATGATTCCCTGTCTCACTGTACCACAGACCTGTGCTGTTCCTGTGTCTCTCTGTTTCCTCCCAGCACATGTACAAAAAGCAGCTCTTGGCCTACATTTAGCTCAAGAAAAAGCTATTTGGGTTGCTTTGGCATTGAAACATGTCAAACAAAGGTGTATCCATGACTTATGTAGATATATAATGAGTTAATTTTAGAGTGGGCACAGATGGAAGTGAGAGCCTGACAACCCACCAAGCTGAGTGGGTTTTAGAACATAGAGTAAGTCCTTGTGTCTGCTGTGTTATGGCATTTCTGATACATCTGTGCCTGGTTAGATGTAGCTGCAACATAGATTTGCCTAAGCATCATCTGGTCTTTATCAAATGGGAAGCAGCTGCAGCTACTTAAGGAGCTTCACATGGCAAAAATTAAGCAGTCAAAGGGAAGTGAAAAGTGTCAAGTTGTCAAATCAAAAAAGAAAAAATAATTATTATAAAATCATTAATGGTGTGTTCTTCCCTAAACATACTGGATCAGTTGAACAACATCCAAGGCACAGTATTTGTTTAAACTCTATTTTCCCTTTTCTGGTGTCAAGCTCATAATAACAAAGCCAAATCCACATTGCTTTTGGATACAGAAATATTACATTTTCTGTGAAATTCTCATGTTACCTGATCTTAGTTAGAAGTCAGAGACATACAGTTCTAACAAGAAGAATTTAATGTAGGCTTTTAACAAAAATTTTAAAGCTGGTTTTGGTTTACTATGGTTTGTACTAATGATTTTGAGTGTGTGTTAGTGCCAGGCATAGGGAATCAAACCTGTCATGTTTTAATAGGTTTCATGCTTTGCAGCACTAAACAAGATGATAACCTTGGCTCCTTCTAACAACCCCAAATTACTTGAAATGTATAGGTGATAAACCCAGGCTCTAGTCTGCCAATAAAGTTAAGTGAAATTGCACACAGATCATCGAAGTGGGATCTCATTTCATTTACAGTATCACACAATCCAGTGGTGCTAATGTAAAACCTACATGACATGAAAGTGTCAAGGCCACTCTGCACTGCTAAAGGCTCACTTTTCTCCTACCAATTAGGCAATATTTGAAGTGCAAAACCATGACCACGTTTTCCTTAGTCTGATAACTTTATTGGCAGAATTTTGCTAAAAGTATACCTCTTCCAAGGTGTTTTTTCAGAATGTTGGTTTTCATTACAGTTGCTGCTGAGAAAATCTTTAATCCCCTCATTTAGAAATATTATTAAGAAGTATCCTGTTTTCAGATGTTTCAAAATAGCTTTTGAAATTAAACCATTACAGAGAGCACTACAGATTTAGGTAAAACAAAAGCCAACTTGGCTCTGAGAAATAAGCACAGAAGTGGGGATGGAATAGTGTGTAGGGCCTGATGCTGGAAAAGGCTGCTGCACACTATCAGGGGGATGTCTTGTCTTCATTTTACTGCACAGCCTGCAGCATCTTCAGAAGTGATAAAGGCTGACTGTGACAATGTGGGGTCTAACTGCACTACACTTGAAACCATCAGCTTCATGTGATGGAATTTGCCAGCTGTGTTTCTGATGTAGAAATCAACAGAGACATCAGTTGGTGCCATGTTCCTATATGGGACCCAGTCCCTCATACCAAGGCCTAAGCTGGTATGCATCCCATATTGGCAGTGTTCAGGTCTTTGCAGAGATGTGTTAGGAGATAATGTCCTTCTTCATCAAAAGAGGCAGGGTGACATCTGAACACAGCTCCAAATATCAGGATTTGCAGATTCTGATATTTCTGAGCTGAAGTTACCAATAAAAATGGCAACTCCAGAATCCAGTGAAGAACAAAATTCCCTAGGCAAGAGGTACTCAGCTGTGCACCACACCTAATACAGATTTCTTTGGGGGCAGATGTATGCAACATCTTGAGCATCATCTTGACCTATTCCCCTGCCTTTCTTCTGCTTTCTTACCCCTCCTGAATTGTGAAGCTATTTCTATGGCTTACCAGGTAAATAATGGATAGGCCTGCTCTCTCTGTGAGTTTCATGAGAATCTTCAGCTCCTACTCATGCTGTCTGGGCATCATTTTCCTCACCCTCAACATCTCAGCTGGGTGATCTTTGCTGAAATGTTTGTGGAGGGAAAAAATGAACGTATGTTCACTCACCCAGTTTTGTGGCATAACAATTACTCTGAAAAGAAGAGAATCATAGAATCATAGAATTAGCCGGGTTGGAAGGGACCTCAGAGATCATCAAGTCCAACCCTTGATCCACTCCCCCCGTGGTTCCCAGCCCATGGCACTGAGTGCCACATCCAGGCTCTTTTTAAATATCTCCAGGGATGGAGAATCTACCACCTCACCGGGCAGCCCATTCCAATGGCTGAGCACCCTCTCCGTAAAGAAATTCTTTCTAATATCTAACCTAAATCTCCCCTGGCACAACTTCAGCCCGTGCCCTCTTGTCTTGCTGAGAGTTGCCTGGGAAAAGAGACCAACCCCCACCTGGCTCCAGCCTCCTTTCAGGGAGTTGTAGAGAGTGATGAGGTCTCCCCTGAGCCTCCTCTTCAGGCTGAACAGCCCCAGCTCCCTCAGCCTCTCCTCATAGGATCTGTGCTGGATCCCTTCACCAGCCGGGTTGCCTCCTTTGGACCTGCTCCAGGACCTCGATATCCCTCCTAAACTGAGGGGCCCAGAACTGGACACAGTACTCGAGGTGTGGCCTCACCAGTGCTGAGTACAGGGGCAGAATCCCTTCCCTGGACCTGCTGGCCACGCTGTTCCTGATACAGGCCAGGATGCCATTGGCCTTCTTGGCTACCTGGGCACACTGCTGGCTCATGTTCAGCTTCCTGTCAATCCAGACTCCCAGGTCCCTCTCTGTCTGGCTGCTCTCAGCCACTCTGTGCCCAGCCTGGAGCTCCCCATGGGGTTGTTGTGGCCAAAGTGCAGGACCCGGCACTTGGCCGTGTTGAACCTCATCTGGGCACCATCTTTTCTGGGAAAAAACATCAGCAGCAAATAAAGACCAGTAATGGGGGGGAAAACCCTCATCATATTTACGCAACAGAAAGCTCAAGAGCTCCAAAGTTCATTCCTTTATTTCCTTTTTTAATCTGGAGAACACTCCAGAGCCACCTTTAAGCACAGCAGGCACTGCAGAGGGCTCAAATGCTTGCCCATCCTGAGGCAGCAGAGATCCCCTTCCACTTCACCCATCAATGCATAGAGATATGAGACAGTTTCTGGTGTCTTCCTAGATTAATGTTTGTGAATTAAATAGTGGCTTCTCAGGAATGGGGATAGTGCTGGTGTGAGCAGGCCTTACTCTGCCCACAGCTGGTGAAATGGGTTTGTGCTTACCTGTGAGAGGAAAGTTGCTGAATGAGTTATAGTTCCATGAACAGAACATCAAGCCTGTTCCTCACAAGAACATTCTAGAGTCTGCAGCTTGGATCTCATAAGATTTTCTGAGTATTAAGTTTTTTAGATCCTGCTAGATACCCATTTTTAATCCATGGGCAGTTAGGTGCTTTTGAAACTCAAACTTGGTAGTGTGACTATCAGAAATAATGCTAGAAGGGTGGAATGCCTGGCCATTTAACTGAAAGACTTTAATTTGTTTACTCCTTCAAATAAAATCATTGCTGAATTAAACTATTTATATTGCTGCAGCTAATTTAGTTAACAAGACAAATTTGTTCAGCCTCATCAGTGCAGTGTTCAAAAGCCTGGTAGTGATTAATCATAGTTCATTCTTTTTTTCCCCAGCATTCATAACCATTCTCTGAGCTTGTGTAGAATCAACATAACTCTTTTTACTACTTTTTGTTTCTCTTTCAGAGGTGCTATGAAACGGGTGGTGAAAGCAATGAACCGAGTGGACCAAAGAAAGCACGAGAAGTTTGCCAACCAGTTTAACTATGCACTGAATTAACATGTAATAAAAAGAAGGGTAAAAAAAGATTAACGAGAGTGCAGCTGCACAGAACCTTAATCACAGCTCTTAATATTTAAACTAAAATACTGTGCTAAGTGCATTTTACTGGGGTAATTTTTAAAATTGTTTTCAACTCTACCCTATTTGATAATGAACTGATTTGATAATGACTTTGCACAAGATGTGGTGATATAGAATGGAATGCATTTAGAGAAGTTGATAATTATTTGAAACTTACATGATGTAGAGCATATTTTATGATTTGTGCATACTTGGGGTAAAATGTTCAGATTTGGGGGTTTTTTCCTTCTTAAGAGACTAACTTATACCTTCTTTGCCAACATATGTGTTGTAATTTCCACCCACTTCCACATCCTCCCACCTTCAGAAAAAAAGATACATTAGAAACAATTAGATTTCTACAAGAGATTATCAGGGGTGGATTATTTGCTCATCCTATTATTCTAGAAAGTGCAGTGGATCAAGTAGCACAGTGCCTCCTGCAGGACCTCTGAAGGACCTCTCATGTACACATTGAAAAAAATCCCAATCAACTGATGCCTTCGGGTAATGAATGGAATACAGTTTGATTTCAAACTGAAATCCAGGAACTGGTTCAAAATTTGGGAGCTGTGGTGGTGGTGGGAAAGCTGAAATTACAGAGGTCATCCTGGTCTGCTTCTTGTCTTCCCATTATGGCATCCCAGTATCTTTCAGAACTGCATCTGGAAAGCATGTTGTGAAAGTTTGTAAAGATACTCAGAGTGCTGCAGTTCAACTGATAGAAAAAAAAACCAACCCAAACAACTCCAGTACAGAGTGAAAGTGTGAGGTTTTAAGAAAAATCATTGAAGTGGCATACTGCAGTAGTGACCTGCCTGGCTTGAATCAGTTAAAATTACCTCAGGCTCAGGCCTGAGAGTGCATCTCAGGATGAAGATACTAACTGAAGCATTTGGACTCTTCTAACTCCAGAAGGCTAACATGCAAACTGAGATCCAGCAGCTGGATCCAGTGTGGTTTCTTGTTACTGGCTGGTGCTTAACCACATCTCCCAAACCTGCTTTACCTGGCTATAGTCACATCTTAGCAGAATGAACCAAACATTGATCAGTTGTGTTCTTACACTGTTTCATTCAGCTTTCTGGGTGAAGGAAATCCAGAGTATCAAGGAAGATACAGCACTGGCTTAGTCACTCACCTGCTGGAGATGTCACCTCATGCATTGTAAAAATTGGAAAATGAGAAAATTTTAACTTCTCAATGTAGCTTCTGACCTCCTCAGACAAAAGCCAATTTACAGTTTTCCCAAATACCTTTTGCCTTGCACAAGTACTGCTTAGAAAGCAATTAATGCTTAATCTTCCTAGTTTATCTTGCAAGAGCTCTGCCTTTTATAAACATTTTCCTCTTCAACACATGTAGTTAGAAGATGTACTTCTAAATTACCAAAAATAAAACTATAAGAAGCCAGAATTTTAAGAGGTATCTACTGCACTGGAAAGCAAAACCACTTCTGTTGTCAGTCTAGCTCTAAATTGGCAGTGAAGACTTCAAGTGAAAATGTAGACAAGGACAAACCAAGTTCAGTCCCAGGTCAGCTGAACTGATTGATAAACTGATTTTTTTTCTTATGGATAAAGACAAAAAAAAAAGCAACCCAAACCAAATAAAAACCAAGCTGCAAACATTTGAGTGTAATATAGATCATTGGATGCTGGGATCCCAGAACATTCTAAATGAAACTGTTCCATCTTGGCGATTACCACTCAAAAGTGCCACAAAGGTCATTGTGCCACTTTTCCAGAGATTCTTGAACCTGCTCAGGCTGAAGGTGTTAATTTACAACACCTCATGTTGTCTCTCCTCCCTGTAAAAAGAGTGGGAAATTTATATTGTGCAGTGACACTCTAACCCTTCTTTGCTGTGAACATGAGATGTCAGTGTTAGAAAATTTCCAGCAAACAGTAGATGCACTTTACACCATGGAGTTCCTGTTTTGGGCCTGTAGTAAAATTTAAAAAAAAAATAAAAAAATACTAAGACCAAAAAGGGAACTGGTAGAGGGCAAAAAGTGTGCTTAGTAAGTGATGCTACTCAGTCACATCAGTTCTAGAATTATCAGCTGAAACTTCCTATCTGGACTTGAGTGTCTGATCCACCAGTTAAACCTAATCCTCTCATGTGATTTCTTTTCTCTCCCACTTGCTTTAAAAAACACAGATGCATGCAAAAAGGTGATTTTTCTAGAGGGCTCCGTTCATGCAGAAAGAGGATTTGCAGAATTAAGGTTTCCCAGCAAGTAACTTGGAGATATGGCTCATTCAGGCTTGGGTCTGTGGACTTTGGGCCAAGTTAGTGCTGACCTTTTGAAAAGCTCTTGTTCTTTTCATTTTTTCTGGCTTTGTTGCAAGAACTTTCTTTGTCAGGTGAGGAATATACCCGGTTGTATATGATTTTTTTTTCTTCCTTTTCCTGCCTTGAAGCAAAAAAGTTTGTTGACTCTTCATAGCACAGTGTGTTAAGCACACACCCTCTCTGGCACTGCCTTTCTGGTAGCCTGACCCCTATCCCACATGCAGCTTCCTCTCACCCAGTGTTTGAGAAGCTCCTGCTTCCCCTCTCACGTCAATTATTGCCTCATTTCATTAAATGGTTCCTTACATCACTCAAGCATTCTCATTAGGCTAAGTCAGACATAATTCAGAGGATTTGGGGAGTTTTATGCTTTTCCTGGATGTTCTGTCACTCTGATGGAGGAATATTTTAAAAAAAGGCATCTATCTCCAAAGATCCAGCCTGCCTTCATTATATAAAAATAACTTTAAGTTCAAAATAAATCTGTCTGCTTTTTAGATACATCACACCTCTTCCTGCATCACTTTACTTACAGCACTTTACACATTTGAGGTCCCTGAGCTCACCAACTTTTCAAGCATCTTAGTTGCTAAACCAATCGTGATGTTTCTGCTGGAACTTTTCTATTCCTTTTCTCAGGGCTTTTGGGTAAAAAAAAAAAAATATATATATACATATATATATAATAAAAAAAATACAAGGATCATTCACATAATCTCTGCTGTGTGTTTTCATCTTTATGACTCAATCAAATCCCTTTGCAATGGTACTGTAACATACTTCTACTTACTGAGGATACTGTGCATTATTTACAGATACCTAAACACCTTGGAGGATTTGGCCCTTTGAAGTGTTGTTCAGGTGAACAGTTGTACTACAGATTGAATGTTCTGTATTTCTCAAAGGACAGCTGAAGGTAACTGAACTGCAGTGAGCTGGGCTGGTGCATCTTAGCCATCCTTTTATAATTAGTGCTGTTTCAGTGGTAAAATTTTTTGGAAGCAAGACAAAAGACACAGGATTTGGAAGCAGTTCTAATGGACAACACAACCTGCCACATCAAACAGTGGACATCATTGGAAAAAACCCAACACAGTTATTCTGAAGAAAACAAAAAATAAACCTGTTCTGCTTCAAGTGGCTGTGGAAACAGATGATAACAGTGTTCTTGATCATAAGGAGCTACCAGCCAGAAGCAAGAAGTATTGAATCTCAGGAATCCAGCCAGCAAAAACTCAGTTCTGCATGTATCAAAATAGTTGAGCAGAGATAGCCATCTGGTGGGCTCTAACACTCAGGCAAACAGCTGGCTTTTTGTTCAACTGTGTGCACAGCTCACTCAGCACTATTAAATACATTAATGATTTTAGTCATGGAAGTGATATAAATGTCTCTGGAGGTTACACATCAGAAAAGGTAAAGACATCTGGATGTTACAGCAGTGCTTAAGTTAGGAAAAGAGCTCATTTGAAAACATGCCTTTTGAAGTGATTCTGCTCTGGAGGAAAAATGAATGCCTTCACAGACAGTAGCAAATAGGCCTAGGAAAGGACCCTCTGCAAACTGGCCAAGAAAGGTCAGGGCACCTAAGCCCAAAACTGCAGCCCAGTAGCTGCTGAAGATCCTGAGGATCTGAGCATGCCATGAGCTGCACTGGCCTCCCCACCTAGACCTGAGTTCTTGCTTAAGCCTAAGGCAACCCAGGGAAAGAGTTGTATGAGCACTTGAGAAGGTTTGATCTGGCATGGGTTTTCACACCTTGTCTAACACCCTCCACATCCCTTTAATGAAATGCGGTTTATAACAATGGTGCACGTAATAATGCTGGAGTGTATGTTCAGGTAAGGTGAAGTTCTGTGTCCCTTTTCATGCTAAGAGGTGACAGTTCTATGTCCTGTCTCAGGAGATAATCCAAGCCACAGGTGACTTAAATGCAAGGGAGGTGGGAGGAAACAGTTTCCATCATCCATTCTCCTGTGGGGCCTGAAACTGAACCATGGTAGAGCTAGAAATGCTTCATGTAGGAGATTAGACAGGAGGTGGAAATGAGCCCATACTGGGGCAGGGGAGGGATGGATCTGAATCCTCATTCCCTAGGGGCCTACCATTAAAAAACCAGCTCTGTTCCACAGATTTGGGAAAGAGCTCCCTCACAGCAATTGTCACCAGATAGAAGATCAGCCCTTAGGACCTCCTGAACACCAGAGCCTGAGAGAATGGTGTTATTCTGATAACCACTGGAGAGCAATTTATCCATGTCCTTTGGGATGCACTGGGACAGCTACATATAAAAAAAAAAACCAAAGCAACTAACAACATTTTACTCCTAGGTGAACATAACACTTGAATTTGGATCTGGAAACAAGTTTGCTCCAAGTGATGCCCAAGGAAAACTCCACAGTGCTGGGAGTTCAAGGTGATGGATATGCAGTCTGTAGCAAGGTGAGAAAGAAAAACACATCTGACACTCCAAGTGTCAGATAGAGATGAGCCAGGGGCAGAAGGTAAAGGCAGGAAAGGGCACCATCCTCCAGCACCCAAACAAGAAAAGGAAATTTGGTGATAGTAGCAGAGCCAGTTAGTGATCACCTGAAAGTACACTGAGGTCAAAGGCAGCTCTGCAGCCACTCAGCACAGAAAGCACAGGATGAGGGTCAGTAAGATACAAAGCCAAGCACAGCATCTACACCACAGCTCAGGCAAGGGATTCCACCTTGCAAGCAGCTGAAGGCCTCAGGGTGGTGACCCCAGTTGGGTCTCTCACAGCTTAACTGGGCAGTCTGACTCCTGGTGCTGCAGCTGTGCCACATCAACACTTGGTAAGGGGGGGATGAAGATTACCAAGAAGGATGGTGAAAGGCTAGTGAGATAAATTAGAGCCTGATCATACATTCAGAGGTCTGGGAGCATCTCTCTGAAATGAGTATGGTGATGGTCCTTTCTGTTGAGAAACCCTCTACAGGATTTGAGGAAGAGGGTGGGAAGCCCAGAGAGGCTAAAGCCTCAGAGCAACAACCTAGATTAAGGTCAGTCTGGACCCTCCCCATCCAGCAGCACTGGTGAATACTTCAGATCAGAGAGATCAGAAACTTAGCACATCCCCTGAAAAATAAATGTCTATCAGACCTGGTTATGCCTGACAGCTGCACAAATTTTGACCCGTGGGACAAAAGTTATTGCCCTTCCAACTGTGGGAGTCAGATGCTGCTCCTGAAGGGAAAGAAAGTGAGTGAGCTATTGATAACTCATTTCTGAGTTGATGCTTTCCCTCCTCTTCCTCTCCTTAAAAGTTGCTTGAGTGGAGAAAGAAATGAAACTGTGGCCTTGTTGAGCTTTTTCTGTCAGCCAGGACTGGGTAGCACAGAGCTGAGTGCAGCAGCAGCTCGGGAGAGCGGGCTGGGAGGAGAGGAAGGTGGTGATGTGTCAGTGAGAGGCTGCACCAGAGCCTGGGCAGACTGAGCTACACTGACTCTGGTGCAATCCATTCCTTTATCCTTAATCCTCTGTAACATGAGTATTTTTATTTATCTTTTTGAGTAGAATCCTCCTTGCTTTTCTGCCTGTCAGTGTCCTGAGCAAAACCCCAGCACTCCCGTGCCAAGTGCTGATACGTTTTTCCATTAACATCAGGAATCCCCTCTGTCAAGGGGTTAAGGAAAAAGCTTATTAAAATTGTTTAAACGTGGTGCTAATTAGTTTAGATGTAATGAGCAGCATTAGGCATCTGGTTACTTTGAAAGGGATTGTTGAATAACCATTTCTGCAGACATTCCAATTTGCATAATGACAAGGTGTTGGCATTGCATCCACCATTAATTTGCTATATTTATAATGCCATTATGGAGCCACTCTTATCCTCACACACAATAAAAGGTATATGGAAATATAATCTACGATTCTTGCTTGTTTGGAAATTGCTTTTGGGTATCTTTGAATTTTTGTAATAGTATTTTTTGCAGCTGAAGGCAAACAGCACCAGGAGGAAAGCCTGCCACAGGTTTTAACTGGGGCCGAAATTAGATGTTGGTTCCATATGTGCTTGAGCCCAGTGCTGAAGCAAAATCAACAAACTGTGATCAGGAATGCTGCAGAGCAAGCTCAGGGCAAACACTACTTTACCCAAAATTGTCACTTCAAGGCATAGGGCTGGTGCTTTAAGCTGCAAAGAGTGTTTTTAATTGCAAATCTCAAAATATTTAACAGGTCATAAGGAGCGCAGCTTGTTGCTAAAAACTCTCAGTCAATGCAGGCAGTAGGAAGAGTCCTTCCAGCCACTCATCCAAAAGCTCAGTTTCCCTCTTGGAGTCCTGGGAACCAAGGCAGAAGAAATCAAGCTTGTCAACCTACATATGTTAAGCCCCTTTCCAGGAAAGAATCCCTTTATGTGCAGGGTAAGTTTTTGTGATACATATCTGCAGCTGGAGGGGAAAAAAAAAAAAAAAAAAGAGAGAGAGCAAAAATAGCCCATAATTGTGGTACTTATAGTGAGGCTAGATTATTTTCCCTCTCTTGAAAAAGAAGCAGTTTTCTGAAGGGGACAAATCTTTACTGTGTCAGTCATCATCTCACATAAATATTTCTGTGACTTGCAGTTCTTTGGTGTAGTGTCATCCTTCCTTTATTGTCTCTAAAGCATTTCTGGTTTGTGACATTACAGAGAGGAAAATATTTATTTTAAAATAAAGTCTAGCACTTTGGGTGGAGCCAGCTAGTTTTAGCTAGCTGCAGATTTTTCATATAATGAGATTAAATTAGTAAATCATATACGGTACTGTGTCCATGACCCTGCCTGTCCAGACTTTTGGGTCCTGACCATGAGTTGCCCTCCATGCCCTTGGTGTTTCTCTGTAGATAAAGGGTGCATCCATAGGATTTCCAGCATCCAGAGGATTTCTCTTGAATGGGCACTGCAGATTTAACAGCTCTAGATTTCCAATGCTGTGATAACCTCCTGAGCTGCTTTGAAGCTTTTTCTGTGTGATGCATTCACATCTCTGCCAGACAGCACCACAGAACTAAAAAGAGCTCTTACTGTCAGGGTTATTTTCACTGTGGCAACCAGCAACCATCCACCTGAGACATCTGTGTAACATGAGTAGATGCTAAAGAACACAGTGGTACTAGGGAAAAAAGAAAAACAAACAAAAAAAAACCCCAAAACCACCAGAGAGAGATTAATGTGGTTCATGTAAACCTTTGCAAGACAAACTGAATAAGATCCCATTTTTTTACCCACCTGTCCCCTTCACTCTCAGTGTCCATTCTGATCTTTGCCTTGGTTTACAGCCCACAGACTGGCAAATTTTCCAATATGATTTAAAAAATAATCTCAGTTATATTTGCTCCTAAGAAATTCTCTACAACAGCCACATGTCCTTGCTTACTCTTTAAGACAGAACCTGAAGACCAGAACTGCCTAGACATTGTAAAATTATGTTCCTTTGCATGTTTAAATACATCTCTGATTGAATAAAACAATTTTATACATGTAATACAGGAATTAATGGATAGCTAGCAATATAGCAGACTACAAGCAGACATCACTGTATTTTTGGGGAATGGATTTAAGTTCATAAAGACAAAATTTTATTTCTAACATTTTGCTTTTGTAGTATGGGAGTAGAAATATGCAAACTGACTGAGTTCAGTCTGAAACAGGTCTACAGTATATTTTTAAAAACCCTAAAACCTCATCTATGGCCATAACTCAATAAACCCACATTCCTTGCTTCAATGGAAGAAGTAACACCAAGAAATTTTGGTGCTTGATAATATATAACACTGGTTTCCTGTGATTTAGTGTAACATCATTGGCTGTTGAGTGTAAGCAATGCACAAAATATTTCAATATATTCTCAGTTATCTCCCAATCATTTTTAATGTTTCTGTTTTGTGTATGTGCTTTCTCTCTTCTTTTGAGCACATTTTACTGCCATTTATTCAGTGAGCATAAACTGAAACTTGTTCGGTATAAATTGAAATATTCAGAGCAGAGCAAAATAGATGCAATTTCCTTGTCTTTTAATCTAATTCAGCTTTAAATACAGTGAACAAAAGTAAGAGACAATTAATGTCAGAATAATTTCTCATTAATACAGGCTTCCATCCTTGAATTTAACATTAATTTCATAGGAATTAGTTAAAAAATATATTGATGACCCAGGTCTTATTTGGTACGTGCCAAAGACAGCACTTGAAAGTACTGATTCAAATTCTAAATGTTCTGCTCAGAGTATCTGAGATGAGACCATGACCTCTGGCAAATGCTAATGCTTTGCTAAATCTCTGCTGGAATGTATTCCACATTCTGAATCCCCTAATACTAAATTTCATAAAATAATAACAAATTATTTTAAAAGTAATAATAATAAAGTAATTTAAATAACAAATATTAAAAAAAAAAAGAAAAAAAAAGACACCAAACCCACAGAATGAACCAGACCAAATACCTCCTTCTTCTGTCATAATCATCTTTCCTTCAGTCAGTGGATTCTGTTTACACTGTACCAGAGTCTCTGCTTCTCGTTGATGACCCAGTAAAAAGAAGCTGCATCCCTCCAAAAAGCCCCACGCTGGAGCACAGCCCATTGCACCCCTTGCAGAAGGTACAGCAGGCAGGATGTGTGAGAATCACACTCTTGGACCTCCCTGGGGCATCTGCATGGGAGCTTTAGGGGCTTTTTATGATCAGGGATCCCCTGGGTATGATGCCTCAAGTTGCTGCATCAACCTCTGTTTCATCCTTTTACAGAGCCAGAGCATCAATGGGCAGGAAGATGGATGGCAGAGTGGGGATGCTCAGGCAGGTGAGACCATTCAGTGTTTGCACACCAGGGGCTGTGCATTCACACCAGGGATGTTTCCCACCAGCTGACATCACAGAGCTCCTCAGGGGTAAGTTTGTAACCATGCAGCCTGACTTAATGCCACAAACCAGAGCTGAGGAAATCTCTTTTGAGAATTAGCTCTCTGGTGCTGATACTCTAAATGGCCTCTGTATACAATGTCCTGTGGCTTGAGACTTGAGCTCACAGCATCCTCTGCACTGCTGCACACTCTGCATGCCAGGGAACCATGCACCCGAGCTGTGGCTCTGCAGCTTTGCTCTTGACTTTCCTGAGATCAGGCCTCTGGACGAGGCATTCGAGCAAAGGCTATCAATAAAATCCTAAACTATGGTGATACCTGGCGGCTCTGTTTTCAGCAGTGCTATAAAATGTGAGAAGCCTTGTTAAATCGAGTTTAATGACTGGGAATCTCAGGCTAACTGACTCCTTCCTCCAACAGCTGTGAGTAATAATACTCACATGAACAGGTTTCACTGGCAGGGTGCTAACTGGCCTGGAGTAGGGAAACCATCTCCTCCAAAGTGCTGAGCAGCTGAATTATTTTTCACCTGGGGGAACTGTTTGGAGTTCCTGGTGTGTAGACAGGGTTTGAATTAGCTCTTAATTAAACTGGGTTGTGTCCCATCTGAGCAAATAGTTCCACTGCTGGTATCCCTAGCTCAAACCTGGTCACTAATAGGTCAGTTTTATATTGTGAAAGAGCCTCCTGAGTAGCCATTTCCCAGCTCGGCTGGTTTTCTTCGGCCAGTAAAAGCTGCACAGAGGGTTACTCCCAGCACATATTGTGATGTTTTCCCTGAAAATTGACTTCAGAACATCTTTTATCTTTGAAATTCTTGTTTTCACAAATGCAAATGAGACTGACCCAGAGTTCTGGCACACACACACACTTTTGAATGAAGGGAGTGGAAGGAGGTTTGCCTGTACCCTTCCCTCAAGCTTGCTGGGCTCACTTGAGCAATGAAAACCCCAGCAGATTTTTTATCTATGGGCATGCTGAAACATTTTATTTATTTCTAGGGTGGGTGTGCAGGAGGGAGGTGCCGTGTGTGGTACCTTTCCCTCGTGGCACCCCAAAAGCTGTGGCTGCCAGAGCTGACCCAGGCTGGAGGGTCCCAGGGATCCGGAGGAAGGAGATGAGGGTGGAGTGTGGGGTGCAGAGCCCAGGCCCCGCAGCAGCAGGGCAGCTCATCCTCCTTTTTTCTCCTCAAAATCTCTCAGGAAAACGCGTTTCTTAAAAATGTCCCTGCTACGGCAGATGTCAATTTTCTGGGTAAAAAAAACCCAAGAACAAAACAAAACAAAAAATCTGAAACAAATAAAAAAAACCCACCACGCAACCACACCTTCCCCCTTCCCCCAACATTAAAAGAATTAAAATAAGCTATTGAAAGGGAAAAAAGAAAAAAAAGGAAAAAAAAGAAAGGAAAGAAAGAAGGGAAAGAAAGGAAAGAAAGAAAGGAAAGAAAGGAAGAAAGGAAGAAAGGAAGAAAGGAAGAAAGGAAGAAAGGAAGAGAGAAAGAGAGAAAGAGAGAAAGAGAGAAAGAGAGAAAGAGAGAAAGAAGAGAAAGAGAGAAAGAGAGAAAGAGAGAGAGAAAGGGAGAAAGGGAGAAAGGGAGAAAGGAAGAAAGGAAGAAAGGAAGAAAGAAAGGAAGAAAAGAAAGAAAGAGAAAGAAAGAAAGAAAGAAAGAGAAAGAAAGAAAGAAAGAAAGAAAGAAAGAAAGAAAGAAAGAAAGAAAGAAAGAAAGAAAGAAAGAAAGAAAGAAAGAAAGAAAGAAAGAAAGAAAGAAAGAAAGAAAGAAAGAAAGAAAGAAAGAAAGAAAGAAAGAAAGAAAGAAAGAAAGAAAGAAAGAGAGAAAAAAAGAGCTCTTCAGCGGCGTGAACTTTGGGATCAGGAAAGGAGCATGGAAACGGGACAAAAGCGTTCCTCTGGCTTCGGGCTGGAAGCTGGGGTTACAGCTGTGACAGCTGGGGTGGGGTGGGCACGGCACTTATAGGCTTTTTCTTTGAAATTAAGAAAAAAATATAACAAAGTAAGGATTATAAAAGATGGGCTTTGATACTGGTTTTAAAGTAATCAGCGGGAAGGCGATGGAAAGATTACTTTATTTGATAAAGTGGCAGAAGCTGAATGAGAGAGCCGATTTATTAGAATTTACATAAATTCAAAATATCGGACTCCTCGTTATCAGAAATACAAGAGATATCGGCTTCTCTACAAGAAAAAAAAGATTTGTTCTTAATATTGCACGACAGCAATCGGCAAAGCCAATTAAGCAAATGAAAACAAGGGAACTGAGAAGGGAAATACCCTTTCGTACAAGAAAAAAAGAAGAAAAAAAAAAAAGTTTATTTGAGTCTAAGAAATACGCTATCGGAGTAAACGAAACGAAAAAAAAGGACGGTGCAAGGCATTCCTTCAAATGCCTCAGGAGCCAGGAAGCTTCTCTTACAAAAATTCAACCGAAAACCAGGGACCCACCACCACGGAAAGCCGCCTTTTTCTTACAGTTTATTGATTGATTTAAAGTGTTTAGCAAACAAAGTGCTTTCTATATCATCTCTTGCTCAGTACTCCCATACCTTATACATTAATTATAAAGTTAAAACTTTTTTTGTAACAACCATAAATATACAGAAATGATTAACGTAAAAAAAAAACCAACAACCCCAAACAACACCAGCCCTGCTCCCCGGCAGCTGCCCCCACCGCCCTTTCCGCAGCGGCTCCTCCAGGTCCAGGTCTCGTTGAAAAGCGACGTATGAGGGGAAAAAAAAAAAATAAAAAAAAAAAAAATTCGTCATCACCGTGAGGTCACGGGAGGGAGCGGCTCGTCGTTACCTCCACACTGTCGAGGGACGGGACCGATAGTTCTCTGTTTTACCCTGAGAGTCAAATGGGTACATAATCTTTTTTTTCTTTCTTTCTTTCTTAAAGTCTTTTACGAGTGGCTAGACCACAATAAAAACGAAGCCAATAATAATAATTTAAAAAATATATAATAAAATCAAACTCACACAGCAACGAGGGACGGTGAAAATAAAAATACAGGTTAGTGATGATTTACATCTACTCATATGTACATGGGGGAGGGAGCTTTCCGTTCTCCTCTCTCTCCCCTCCAAAGCACAGTCCGGACACATCGCGTATAAAAAGGGCCGTAGAAACGATCGCGGGGGCTGGAGCCCACCCGTGGGGTTTGGGGAGGGGGCTGAGGGGCGTCTGTGGGAGGGGGAGCGCCCGGCCTCCCCACTCCCTCCCGGGGGTGGCTGCCAGGACCTTGTTGGTTTGGCGAGGGGAAGGAAAGAGCCGCACGGCGACCGCTCCCCCAAAAGCCTTGAGGGGAGGCACAGTGCAGCGCGAAGGGGCCGGGGGAGGTGAGGAAGGGTCTTCGGGCTTATAGGTGCGGGGTGTAGAAAGCCGGAGCGCCGTAAGTCTGCGAGCCCAGGACGAAGGGCGAGAGGACGGCGGGGCTGGGCAGGAAGGGCAGCTGGGCGGCACAGACCAAACCCCCGGCGGGGTGTCCGGCGTAGCTGCCGGGGCCGTGCATGGAGAGCGGGTTGCCCATGGGGGGCGAGTGGCTGAGGGGGCTGAGCCCCCCCGCCAGTCCCCCTCCGCCCAACCCTCCCCCCGCACCCCCTCCGCCGCCCCCTCCCCCGCCGGTGGGCGCGCTGGTGTCGGCCCCCGGGTTCTGTTTCTTCCACTTCGTGCGGCGGTTCTGGAACCAGATCTTCACCTGCGTCTCGGTGAGGCTGAGGGACAGGGCCAGGTTGAGGCGCTCGCAGACCGACAGGTACCTGGTGGACTTGAACTTGTTCTCCAGCGCCACCAGCTGCTCGTAGGTGAAGGCTGTCCGCGCCCGCCGGGGCTTGCCCGACTTCGAGTCCGAGCCCGTTCGCTTCCTCTTGGGCTTGGCTTGCTGCTGGTTCTGCTGCCCGGACCCAGGAGCCGCCACCGAGGGTTGCTGGGGTGGGGGCGGCGGGGGTGGTGGGGGCGGGGGTGGGACTCCCCCTGCCTCAGCGTGGAGGTGGCCCGGGTCGGTTTCGCCGGTGACCGCCGAGCTGCTGCTGCTGCTGGTGCTGCTGCTGCTTTCCTCGCTGCACAGCTCTTCGTCGTCCGGCAGTTCGCTGTCGGGGCTGCGGCTCGGCCGGCTGCTGTAGTCCAGGTCGCACTCCTCGGACTTGTAGAGATCGCCGTCCTCTGCGGGCAAGCGACAGGCGCTGTTAGGTCTCGCCAACCTGGGTCCCAGTCCGGTCCCGACCCCTCATCCCGTCCCGTCCCCCACCACACACACACTTCCCCGAGGCACTGAGAACTCGGCCCGGCTGCTGTTGGGATGGGGATGCTGGGGAAGATACCCACCCCCAGCCCCCGCCGCTCCGTGCCCTGTGCTGGGAGGACAAGGGGCTCTGATTCTTCATCTGATCCGCTCAGAAGCGGCTGGGATGGCGCTTGGTGCCGCCTCCGAAGCGCTCGGAGCCCTGGGGCCGGGAAAAGGCCGTCCAGCCCGGGGCGGCTTTGGCAGCGCTGTCCCTTAAGAACCAACTGAAACGTGGCCTGAGCAGGGAGCAGACGCCACCACCACCCGGAAAGGCCTTAGAGAAGGGAACGAGGAGGGGGGGAGGTCCAGGGGGTCCCTCGGATCGTGGCGGGGGCTGGCAGGGACAAAGCCCCCGAGACCACCCCCAACCCCCAGCCAGGCCGGAGCAGCCGCGGTTTGGAAGCGGGCCGCAAACTTGTCACATCGTTTCTAACAGTTTGGGTGATGGAAATCTCCGCGTCGTTAGGAGATCTGCTGGCTTTTGCTGTGGCATTTTTAACCCTTTTTTCGCCTGGTTTGACCTCTTGTCACTTCCTGAGATGGAAGTATTAAAGTGGAGTAAATACTCGTATTGATTAGCAGAGCAGATACAAACTTAATTAAACTCATTTTGTGTAATGTACAAACTAGTTAACGGTCATTTAATTTATTTGGGCTTATATTACGCTCCAATTAACGGGTGTCCATCGGAGAACAGGGTAATTATCTGATATTTAAGGCTATTGGACTTGTACTGACGGTTCTGTCATTACGAAGCCTGAAAGCAAATCTCATTTCCCAGCGAGCCGGTTCCTCCTGACCCCGACTGGGGGCTCGGACTCTCTGGGGGGAGCCGGGGGGGTGCGAATCCTCTTCGCGTTCTCCTACCGCGGGGATGGGAATTGCGGGAGGCACGGCGGGCAGGTCGGGGGGGCAGCGACCCAGAAATGCCATCCCTTCTACCCGGCACTTCCAGACATTCCTAAACTTTCCTCCTTCCGTAGCTGCAGCGGGGGTGCCGCTCCAGGAACCCCTCTCGTCAAGGGCTTCTAGAACTTGATTAACGGAGATACGCAAATAGAAAGCGAACGGGCTCGTCTGTCACTCCTATTCCGTGTATAGTTTAGTTGATTTTAATCCTCAAAAACCTGACCACGCTGTTGCACTTCGTACTTATCCTAGCGCCGGACACCCTAATACCTACATATAAGATCAGAGATATTTTATTTAATTTTTTTTTAAGTGTATTTTGTTCAAGGAGGTGACTTCGGCTAACGTAGGATATGGTGGGCTCAACTAGGAGAAAAAGGGTCAGAGAAGTTTAACTGTAATCTTTCTCACCGGGAAAATATCCCTTAATATCTCGGGCTTCATTAGGAGTCGTTCCAACTCTCGATTCCAGTCGGCGAACTGAAAACGCCAGCGGTGGCCGCCGTACATCCATGAGAACCTCTCTAGCTTTCCCCCAACCCGACAAGGTACGGGAGCACCCTACAACCTGTGGAACCCTTTACAAATTGCACTGTGAAATTTGTGCATCAACAATTTCTAAGAAGTGCGAATAGATCCCAGACTGAACGAAACCCACCGCATATCGCGTTTACACGTACCGACCCGGGAACATGCAGTGGGTATTTCAGAGTTCATTTTAACTACTAAATTCTAGGAAATCCCAGCCATAGGTCAACTAAAATTGTCTGTAAAGAGAAAAATGTAGAGCGAATACAATTGGCGACGGAAATCTATGCTGGAGTTGCGATTTTGTTTCTAAAAGTTGTTAAATGTTAATTTAATTTAGAGTTGTAACGGTTCTTTTCAACTTTAGCGTTATAAGCGGGGTGTTAACAGGCGTTGTTTCTGTTCGCTTTTTGCTTTTGCATTTCCCCAGTGTTGGTACTTTTCTGGCCAGAGCTATTTTCCGAACACTTGTCCTAAATTAAATCACTTCTTGAGCTAATATTAATTACGATGGAGGAAAAAATTAATTAAATATCGTGACTTTCGAGCAGCCTGGGATCTATTCGTGACTGTTGCGAGAATATTAAAGGGGTAGGACCAAAAGAGAAGTGAAAAGTGTCCGGGGAACTTGTCCGCGGGCGAATCACATCGCTTCGGGATGCGTCCAAATAAATTTATTTTTAGAGAAGTGATAGAGTTGCATTTCTCTCCTTGTCTGGATACCAAAGTGTGAGATTAGCGATAAACTGACCTCATCAATCTTTCTGATCGCCTAGATCTATTTAATATGGTGAAAGTCAGATGAGTTTAGACGAATAATTACTCCAGCTACTCACTGCTTTTAAAAATCTCTTTTGAATTCTATTAATGCCTCGTTCTTGGTTTTGCTTGAGAGATTAAAAATGTGTCTATCGTAAAAGGCTCGAGCTGGAGGAGATTCCACATCCCTTTTACTTCTTAATTTGAATGGAAAGAGTCGTACTACGGCAGGATTAGACAGCTCCGAGTCCTCTCCCGCCCCAGACACAGAGAAATGATTTTTCCCTGTCCGAGAAGTTTTTCCCTTGCCACTCGCCGCCTCTGCTCTCCCTTCTCAGGACTCAGAATCGCTATAGATATTTTTCACAACTATCTTTCCTTTTTTTTTTTTTTTCTTTTTCCAGGAAACTCTCCGCTATCCCCAGAGTCTCGGTGTTTAGTGGGGAGAAAATTGGGATATTTGGACCCAGAAAGAAAAAGCAATCTAGAGCTTGGGTCGAATGCAATTCCCGATCAATAGCGAGCCCTAATAAGTGTAATAGGTTTTAATCGAGTAATTATCCGAATTTTGACCCTATAATTTAGATGTTAGGGAAGAGTTTGCAAGGTGCTTGAAAGAGATATGCACAATTCGATAATAGGATATCGATCCAGGCAGTCCTACATGCCACTCTGGGGCGATTTCCCCCATTATCCAGCCTCTTTACGCTGCTAAGCACATTTTACCTTAAATGTAATCGAAGGAATTTAATTGTTTTTCCAGAGATAACCAGCATTTTGTCACAATTAGTCTGATTTGTCCTAAAAAAGCCAAGGGGAGAGAGAAAATTGAATCTGTCGCCTAGAGCAACGGGCAGGAGGCTGCGAGGGCGGGGGTGAGTGAGGGGGAAGGGATGGGGAGAGCGGGTCTGGAGGCTGGGGAGAAGGTACATAAAAGCCATAAATGCCTGGGAAAACCCAGGCGAGGTGGGAGCCCACAGAGAGTTTCGCATCCCCGGGGCCGGAGCTCCGGCCCTCTGAAGCCTGAGCTAGAGGAGCCGCTTGCGAGTTTTCCTGAGCTGATCCCTAGGGCTGCTTCTTCTCGGGAGAAGGAGGAGGATGGCGGGATCTTTCCCCGCCCCAGCTGACCCGAGACCCCCAGGACTGACCCTGATACTTGCAGGTCGAGTATCCCGCGGGTTTTCCCCGGAGCTCCCCGGGGCAGGTGGAGCCCGGCCGATACCGAGCCTGGGGACTCGCTGCCACCCCCGGCCTGTCCCGGGATGATGCTCCCGTCCTCCGCTCTGCCGACCCCAACCCAAACACAGTTTTCCACCTCTTCGCGTCCCGCACTGCGGTGCAGAGAACGTTTACACACGCACACACACACACACGCACACACCCGAGAGCCTGCTGCCCCCTTCGGCCCAGCTCCGACGGCTGCTGCGGGGGCAGAAGGATGGGCTTCATGAGCATGCAGATCCTGGGACAACCGCCAACCTCAGGGGGCTCCGAGTCCCCAGACCTACTTACTGATCAGCTCTGCAGACTTCTTGCACGTGTCAAAATCTTCGGCGAGCGCCTTTTGGTCGGCCAGCTCCGTCCCCGTGTCCTCGGGTTTATCCTCCGCCCCCAGCGTGAACTCGGTCCCCACAGATTTGTACAAGACCGCGCACTGCCGCCGTTTGCTGTTGAATTTGTTAGGGTCCAGGATGTCGAGGACGGAGAAGGAGGTGGTTCTGTGCACCATGGGCAGCGCGGCCACTGCCCCCTCTTGCCCGGGGGTGTTGCTCTGGTTGTCCCCTTGCCTGTCCCTATTTCCAGGGCAGGAATAGAGAGGCAGCTCGCCGCCGGCCGAGAGCCGCTGCTCCCCATGGCTGTCCATGCCTTCCCCGTGCAAGCCGCAGGACTCCCCGCCGATGCCAGCGGCTGCGGGGGCTGTCACCGCGGCGGCTGCCGCTGCCGGGATGGAGATGTCACCGACCTTGTCTCTGCTCACATTCATGACTCTTTGCAGAGCCCCTCTCCGTCGCAACTTCTTCCCCCCCCACCCCCACCCGCCTTGATCTTCCCCCCCCTCTCCTCTTCCTCCGTCGAAGTTGAGCTGGAAACTCCTCCCCGGCCCCCGCTCCGGCTCAGGGGCAGCTGCTGCCTTCAGCTCCCGGGGGCTGCGCGGGGTCCGGCGGATGGGATCCTCCGGGGGTGGAAGGGAGTCACAAGGTGATGCTCGGCTCAGAACCTCCACTCAGCTGCTCCTTCTTCCTTCTCATCATCCTCACCAAGCTGCCCAGGCGCTCCTGCCCCCCCTCCCTCTCTCGCACACATACACACAGAGGCGAAGCTGTATCTTATTTATGCACTCATATTTAGCACTGGATTGTAATTGGCTACAAATTAATCCCCTGCCCATAATAGTCTGTAATCTTCATCACTGGAGGAGAGACGCGATGGAAGTGTGTGCCGGGGGGAGGGAGGCAGAGAGGGAGAGAGCGAATGAAGGATGGTGTTGGCTGTGATATACTTGGCTGTCAGCTCTGTTTCAGCACACCTCCACTCATCTGGAAAGCATCTAAATAGCCTTATTTGGAGAAGTGGGAGGAGATGACGCTTTCTTTTAAATAATTGCGGGATCAATATAAAGAAGATATGATACGCACAAAATGGGAACTTAAGGTCTCCCATCCCTAAGAGTGGAGTTAGATGATCAAAAGGGAATTGTGCGTGTGGGCTCAGAGGTGCCAGCCTCAAGCACCTGTTTCTCTTCCCTGCTGGTTTTATGTAATTAGAACAAAAGGGGGAAATTATAGACGGAGGTTTAGTGGCTGGAGTGGAGCTTGTGTCAGAGGAGACACACCGTACACACCTCTCTTTTAGCTAATTTAATTAAAATTAAATATCAAATGTAAATGGCAGGAAATTGCTGGGAGAAAATTAGTACTTTTAAACGGAGCAAGACAAAACACAATTATCAATAAATTCCGAGTAACTGGGAGAAAAGGTCTGTTCCCTCCTGTGCAGGAGTAAAGCAATAACCGGACCTGTCTTCCACTTTCAGAAAAAAACGCTCTTAATAAAAGTGTTTTAATCATAGAAAATTAAGATATAGGAATAAAAGTTATATGAGAATTATAAAAACTCAAATTTCTTGCCCTACCTAATTTCCTTCTCTTTTGGTTTATACAACTGTGCATTGGTTCGATCATATCAATTTTATTCTTGTTTTGGACGCTTCAGTCGCTACTCAGTTTGAATTAGCTGCCAAGAGGGAAAAAAAAAAAGGGGGGGGTGGGGTAGAGGGGTGTAGGAAAACAGAGAAAGCATAAAAGGAAAATTAGATTTTTTTTTTTTTGTCTTTGAGGCTGGTGACACATACAAGGACAGGTCCTTTGCAATTACCGCGGGCAATGATCCTTTAGAAAGCAGAAATTAAAAGTTGGGAGAAATAATGGGTAAAACAATCAGCTTGTAATTTTGGTAGGGCTTGGACATGATTAGTCCATCAGCGGGCTGGGCCCAGGGGAGTCCCGCTGAGCGGGAGCCCAC
The DNA here is from genome assembly GCF_036169615.1 of Heliangelus exortis. Lineage (NCBI taxonomy): Eukaryota > Metazoa > Chordata > Aves > Apodiformes > Trochilidae > Heliangelus > Heliangelus exortis. The sequence continues at coordinate 6,043,391 of NC_092431.1, forward strand.
AACAGCCCCCGCTCATATATTATACACCAGCCCTTAGATTTTAATCAGGCGCCACAACAGTGTCCTTTCCCTTTTATTACTTTATTATGCTTTATCTTTAAATTATAAATCACCTCCTGGGTTGAAATGGTATGAATAATCTCTGATCATGGGTAGGTAATTATATCTCCCCCTTTTCCTGACCTTACCGACGGGGCTGCCACCAACACACAGCGAGAGCCAAGTTTTCCTCCGTGTGTACACACACTTGTACAAACACACACCCTTCTCTGTTTGTGTGTTTGTTTGTCAGCAGCTCCTCTGCCCCCTCTGGCCCTGCCTCCGAGCTCATCTTTTCTTTCGGATAATTTTTCCTCCCGTTACTTCTGCCCTCAGTTCTGGGCTATTATTAATGAGCGGGAGGTGGTTGTTAAGTAGATTCCGATGACTTGGCTTAAGCGGACCTGCTGTGGAAGTTACTTGCATTTGTAGCTTTTTTTCGGAGAGAATGCATTTTGGGGGGGGGGGGTGGGAGGATAAGGATATTTTTTAATTTCCTCGGTCAGTACCTCTTAGAAAAAAAAAAAAAAATCCTAATTGTAATTAAATCTCGGTGCCGAATTGCCCGGGCGGGGACAGTCCCCAGGCGTGCAGAGTCCAGAGCAGCTGAATTAGCACAAATTCCCAGATTAGCGCTGGATGCTCGGAGAAGGAGCCACGTCCCTAGGGAGCAGCCCCAAATCGGGACACCTCCTGCTCTCCCCGGAGCGCTGCCAGGCACCACCAGCCCGAGGGGCATCGGCGGCCACAGCCCAACCCCTCCGGGGCGGGGGGAGGAGCAGGGATGCTGGGGAGGCACGGCCGGGCCCCATCCCTGCTGGACCCCCAGCCCGTCTGGCTCTTTTGTTTGTTGGCGGTTTAAAGGGAGTGTTATAAAGATGTTCTATTGCTCCTAATCACAATTGATTGTCAATTAGAGCCTCATTTGTGCAATCTCCATCCATCTGCCATCTCTGGTTATCTGTTCACCAGAAAGTTAGCGCTGATTATGGGGCCCTAGATGAGTTGTGACATGTAATATCTCTCTCGTGATAGGGCCGGGTGACCGGTCCCCTCGTGTTCTCTAGGAAGTCCTTTCCATTTTCCTTGCGAGAGGGACGAGCAACACCCTCCCCCCCCTCTCCGCGGCCGGGCGAGCGAGCTGGGGAGACGCTGCCTCTCGGGACTATGTGGCAGAGGTGATGGGCTGGAAAGGGACACCCAGAAGGGCGGCACCGACCTCATGCAGACCCAAGTCCCCACATTTTGGCCCCAGACTCCTTGCCCCACTCTGGGGAAAGCTCTCACTGGAATGTTTCCTTCACCAAAATAAATAAACACACGGAATACCCTCGCGTTTTCACAGTCACCCCCTCCGCAGCGATAGTTATCTCTGTAGTTAGGCTGAATTATACCTGCGGGGAGGTGATATTTCCAAAGCCTGAAGGAGACGCTGGAGAGAACATCTCCCGGGAGCCCCCGGCCCCCTCACCACTCCAGACGGTCCCCGCCGAGCCCTGTCTGTCCCCGAGAAAACCTCTGCCCACTGGAGGAGCAGGGATGCCCTCGGGATGTTGCATTTGAGGACAGGATCCGATGTCTGGTTTTGGGCAGGGAGGACCCCGCAAGGGCTCTTCCCGAGTCCGGCCGGTGACCCCTCACCCTTCGCCCGTCGAGGGGGTCAGGACGGCACCCTGCGGGGACGGGGGAGCGGGGTGCTGGGGTGGCAGGGGGGGAGGACCCTCTTGCTCTTAGGGTCCTCCTAAGCGGTTCGCCCTCCTCGAACTTAATTAGTTAATACCGAATTTCAGAATAGATTTCAGCAAACACTGGATCAACGAACAATATTTTTTTTCCCTTCTTCTTGTTTATTTATTTATTTAACTCTTCGCCGTCCCCCCTCGCCCCATCCCTGAGGTCTGTGGAGCTCCGGATAATTAAGGACATTTACCGCCGCGGAAAAACAATTTAGCATCCCAGGCTACGCCAGGAAGGTCACTCCGATGTCTGCACCAGGCGCGGAACCTCCGCATCCTTCCGCGCTCAGTGTTGCCCGCAGTCCCGGCACAGCGAGGTGCCGGCAGAGCGCGTCTTTCCGCGGCCGCATCTGCCCTGCTCGGGAGTCCGGGAGGTCCCTTGGGCTTTTCGCCTTCCCCCTTTTGTTTCCAAATGCGAACAGGCTCCAAAACTCATATCGTCCTACTCTGAGTGTGTTCCTCTCGTGTTGTTATTATTATTATTATTATTATTATTATTATTATTATTATTATTATTATTATTATTATTATTATTATTATTATTATTATTATTATTATTCCCCTGGCTTCTGTGGCCTCAAGCAGGTCCCTGTCAGCCCCCGAGCAGAACAGCCCCTGCGTCGCACATGGTTCTTGGTCTCATCCTGATTTTGTGCCTCTCGAATGTGTCTTCGCGCAGGGCAGAGCTGAGGACAGGGACAGACGGTCGCCTCGGGATGACCGGAGAGATGGGGGAGCCTCCACACCCACCCCCGAGCCCAAATCAGGGAATTAATTAAATCTATCCACGAATGATTAAAAAAAAAATAAAAAATCTGAAGCAGATCTCGCCCTCTATCAATGCGGTGTCAGGTCCTCATAGCAGAAGATTTAAAAGCCCTGGGGATTCCAGGTTAGGGTAGTAATGAGCTTAATTGAGGTTAATGCTTCCTGCACAGCTCCTTGATTATTAAATTAATATTATCACACACATGAATCATAATTAGAAGTTTAAATAATGCTCTAGGGGAATCCTCGGAGGATCTATTAAACAGTTCCCTTCTTTCTCACCGACTTCCCTCCCAGCTCCCCGGCAGCCCGAAGGCAGCCCTGGGGGAGGGCTGGGGATGGAGGGGCGGGGGATGGCCTGGGCGAAGGAAATGCCCCTAAGTGTCACCCAGGGAGGGGGACAGAGAGAGAGGCAGTGGTACCCGGTGCCCACGGTCCTTCATCGCCCTTCAAGCCTCAGCTCGGCGCATCCCCGTTTAAATTGCCGCTTTCCCCCCCCCCCTCCTCCGGTCACCTAATTTGGGTGTTTATCTCCCAGCACCCGGGAATTTATATAAAATACTAATAAAGTGCCTTGTTGTCACTTATCGCGGCTGGGGTCGCCTCTGCGGGGGCTTTTTCACACGAAAGCCGCCCCGGTGGAGGGGCAGGAGGCCGGAGGGGCTCCGCCAAGTGCATCCCCCGGGCCTCCCGGGGGGGTGGTGCGGGATGATCCCCCCTGCGCTCTTCCTCGGGTACCAACACCCAGCTCCCCTGCCAGCTGCCCCAGCACCCTGCAGGGCCAAGACACGCGTGGGAAGCAGTCTCGGGAAGGGTGGGGGGGGATGTGTGGCTCCAACTGGAGGTGCAGAGCATCCCTGCCTTTCTGCCCCCCATTTCCGGAGCGAGGATGCTGCACCGACTGTGGGTCTGCCCCGTCTGCAGGACTCGGGGCTCCGGGGCCAAGTGGCTCGTTTAGTTTATTTTTCATTTTTTTATTGCTATTATTTCTAAAGCCAGGTTGAAAGGGGGGGAGGAGGGAGGATAGCGGCGGTGCGGGGGGTACACACAGCCCCTCTGCATTGCGGGGGGTGTACGTGTAAAGGAAAGAAATAAAAATTAAAAAAAAAAAAAAAATAAAAAAAAGAGAAAAATAATCTGGCCAGCACGCAGGCAGCTCTTGCTTGCTCTCTCTTTCTCCTTCTATTTATTTTCCTCTCTGTTGCTGAAACATATTGAAGGGGGAGAAAAAGGAAACATTAAGATCAACTGTGAGCCTTGCCGACGGTTTAACGATTTCAAATGAGCTCTGACTCTGGTGAAAATCTGACAATTACCCATCAGGATGGCAGATGATGGTTAAAATTACCAGAAATCAATATTCTCACCGGGTGTCCCAGCCTGATAAGAGAGACCAAGACAATGTTGACTATTAAAGTCGACAGCTTGAGATATTACACTATTAGTTATGCTATTTTTAATAATCTATAATATTTGGGCTATAATTAATTAATTATACGGGTCAGATAATATCTGGGGCTGGAATGAGGTCTGAAGGGTCTATTAAGGTTGGTAATGAGAAAGGAGAAATCTAATCTAAGGACGAGGAGCCGTGAAGGAACAAATATACAACACACTTCAGACAGAGTGAGAGGGAAGGAGAAGGGCTATTGCAGACTCAGTACACACACCTCTGCTCTGCTCATCTCCCAGGCAGAGGGGCTGCCTCTGATAGCATCTTCCCCCACTCTTTTATGTGGGTACCCACTGCTTGTGGCAGTGGCCTGGCTCTCACTGAGATCCTGGGAAGCAAGCGAAGGAAAAAAAAATTGGATCTGAATTAAGAAATTAATGAAAAAAAAATGAAGAAGAAAAAAACTCAAATAAACCTCAATAAGTCATCCATGTCTGTCACCCCCCCAAGCCCTAGCAGCAAATTTCTCTTATTATTGAGACGTAGGGAATCTTCAGGCAATCATGAAGTTCAACCCTCCCTCCAAATCCTGCTAAGCTCCTCCTTGCAGGTTCAGAGCCTGACTCTGGCTGTGGCATCAGAACAGCCCTGGAGATGCCCTGGGTTGTGCAGTTGTTCAAGGTGTGTGCCTACATCCATGCACTAATGGCAAATATCACTGCCTGTGGATGCATTATGCAGGGATACATTTTTCTGCAGATGCACACATTCATATATGGAACATGTACAAAATACACACAATAAACCCATGAAAAGATAAAAACTACCTGCATGGTAATGCACGTATGTAAATACATTTATTTATCTATTGTCTTTATGTGCACTGCGTGTCTCCACCACATAAAATGGCTTTATTTCCTTCTCTGCAAATTAACTTCAAGTCAGATCCTGTGAATTATAAACTCTCTTCTTGCTCAGCGTTACTAACCAATATTCTAGGTGTGACACTCAGGGCTTTACCTATTTTACATCGATTATAAAAATTGCTCCTTCTACTGTTACAAGAATCGTTTTTCTAAGGGTGTATTATTTATCATATTAGTTCTACCCTTATTAGTTACAGGAGGGTGTGTTGAACAACATCCTTCCGTGCAGAATGATGAAAACCACATTTTCTAGTTATGCTTAGATTAGCCAGGGTATTAATCCTTTCTTTACCCAAGTAACATCTTAATTTAATAACTTTCAATAGGCATACATAGTCATACTTTTCTCAGTACTTTATTTATAAAATAGTCCTTGTCCAGATGTGGAAGCCACAGAAGTGTTTAAAAAATGTCTGCAATGACAGAGATCCTTCTGGGAGACTGTTTGTTGTCATCTGATAGGATTCATCCCTACACCAACAATTGCTGATTGAAACCCAAAGCAGAATCTGCAGAAAATGCCAGCAATAGGTGGATGTTACCCTGCCCTGTGTCTCCTTTGCATCCAACACGGATATTTTCCTCTTCTTCCCCAGTCAGTGCCTAATCAAGGGCAGTAGTAAGGTGATGAGGTGCCAATTGCAGGCAAACCTGAGAATTTGCTACATGTGTGTGGGAGACAGCTCCTGAGGGCTCTGCTGACATAACCTTCTCAGCAAGAACAAACCTATGAACCAATTAAGCTCCTTCACCCACCAGCCAAGGAAGAAGAGTGAAATTCTTCTGCTTCTTTCATTGTGTTTGTATGTAAGGGATTAAATTAACATGACAATTGAAGTGTCTTTTTTTTTCATAGACAAGAGGCTAACAGTACAGCCAGGACTGAGCAGTTGTGATGGGTTAGGGAAAATGTCCCCAGCTCTTGTTGACTTCTGTGGGATCTTCAAACACTTGCAGAGCTGGGAAGCATGAGCAGACAGGGGTTGCTTGAAGGGATGCAGAACTGAGTAAGTTTTTCAGTTCAGGAGCAAAGCAAAAAGCCAAAACACCAGCCCTATTAGCCTAATTGTTCTGTAGAATAAACCTGGTGAATTCAATGAAGACTGCCACATCCCTAATTTGCCCATATTGACGGGCTGCTTCAGGCTGCTCCTGTTGCCAATACTAGGAGCTGCAGAAAATGGTGCCAAACTGGAGTCACGTCTCATTTTTCTTGAACCTGACCAACTTCCTGTACATCTCAGGTTTCTGCTCTCCACTTCAGAGTTTCAGTGAGGTCTGTGCAACACTATTTGTGATGAATTTGATTTTATGGGACAGAGGAGGCACACATAACTGGGCAAAAGTTATGCATCAGTCTTGTCAGAGGCAATCTCAGGTGAGCAAGCAATCCTCTGTTATGATCTTTTTATTGAAGCACTTAGAAATGAAAGTAACAGAGACACAGTGAGAATAAAAAGATTATCCTTTAGATCTTACTGAGAGAGTTAAGTCAAAGGGCCAGCTCTACATCTGGTGCAAATTAGACTGGCCTTGTCAGCTGGTTTATACCAGGAGGGGATCTAACACAAAATTGCCTGATGCTTCAGTGCAAGACCTTGTTGATACTTAAAATCCCAACCTTGTCAGTGCTGAGAAACTTCCTGCATTCTCAAGTAAGTGCATGGAAACATCTTGGGTCAGTGCAGGGGTGTTCTGGAAGCAGGGAGGGCCACAGAGGTGGCTCCTGTGAGAAGCTGCTGGAAGCTTCCTTGGTTCCAGTCCCTGCCCCTTCTCTTCCTGAGGGTGAGCAGAGACAGGAAACTGGATGTGTCTGCAGGTAACACATTCAAGAAAGGGAAAACAAAACTGTGAAAATATATTAAAAAAGGACCTGCAGAGCAGCATAGAGGATGAAGTGAGAGAGAAACGATAGAGAACAGACACCAACGTGAAGAAGGAGGGAGAAAGGTGCCCGGGCAGAGGTGTCTCCACAGCCCGTGGTGAGATGGTGGCTGTGCCCCTGCAGCTCATGGAGGAGCACGGGGGAGCAGACCCTGAAGGAGCATGGAGGGGTAAATGTGGATTTGTAGCTGCTGAAGTGTCACAGGTGGGCAGATGTGAAGAAGCAGGATCAGGGAGAAGGTCAGATGTGGATCTGCAGCCATGGAGGACCCCGTGGCAGAGGAGGTGACAGTTCCCACAGCAGCCATGACTCTGTGGGCAGCCCGGGTGGGAGCAGTTCCTGAGGGACTGCACCTCACAGAAGGGACTCATGTCCAGGAGGTTCCTGCAGGATTTTTTTCTGTCAGAGAGACCCTGCGGTGGAGCGGGTGAAGAATGTGAGGAGTCCTCCCTTAAGGGGCAGAAGCACCGTTAGGGGAACTGAGCCTGAACCCCCCTGCCCATCCCCTCTGCCCTGAGGGGAGGTGGCAGTGAAGCAGCCCAGGAAAATGGGATTAAGGTCTGGCCACATTTTCTCTTTCTCCCTGTAGGTGAAATTAGTTATTTTTCTTCCCAAGCTGGTTTCTGCCCATTACTGTAATTGGGGAGTGCGAATCTCCCTGTCCCTTTCTGGATTAAGGCACCTTTGGGTGGGGTTTTTTCCTCCCTGTCCCACAGTGGGAGTTTTGGGGTGAGCGTGTGGGGGCCCGGTTGGTACCGGCTGGGCCTGACCCATGACAGGGAGGCACTGCCCAACCTTTTGGGACCAGGTTGGAGTGTTTCAAGGCATGCCTGGCATCCAGTTACTCCTCTCCTTTACACTACAGTCCCAGCTGAGAGGTAATTTACTACTTAGCTCAGGACTGGGGAGGAGGAAAGGCTGCCCGAAAGCAGATTGAAAGCAGATCCTCTGATTTGCAGGCAAACCAAGTGGGTATACTGGAGTGTTTTGCAACCATTGTCTGTGCACCTAGATGCAAAAGAAAAAAAAAAAAGCAAAATCAGCCAAGAAGGAACAAAACTGCTGTATACTTCAGTGCTACAGAGAAATGTATCTTAATCTAGGGATTTGAAAGCCAAATGCAGGGTAGGTCTCCCATTTTAGCTACGTATTCAACAGGAAAATTTGGACTTAAACTCTCAGGCACTCTCACTTTGTATTCTGGATCTCGTTGATATAATTTCAGAATTATTAAAAACTGGAATACTTATCAAGCAGAATAATTGGTTGCTGCAACCCATCCATACAACATAAATGGATTTGTGTTTGCAAGAAAATCAGTGGAGAACCTGACACATGGTAACTGCATGGCCAGTTCTGCAGGACAAGAGGCTTCTGAGTCCCATCAGCCAGGAATCTTAAACACGAAGGAAAACATTTTAAAGTGTGTTAAGTCAGTTCCTGATAATGCTGTGATGTTGGAAGTCCATCCTTTTGGATATCAGTGGGACATCAGTTGGTGAAGATAAGGGAAAACTTGGGAAAAGATTTGCAGATAAGACATAAAAGTGACAGAGCTTGAAGACTAAAGCATCCAAAAATCCTGTCCTGTCCCTTCATATAAAAAGTAGTTAAAAGGATAATATTTACTGGCCTTTGTAGTGAATTATCAATACCCAGAACATTAACAATACCTCTCAGCCAGTATAGTAATTGCAGTTACAGAAATAACAATAAACTTTACACTCCCAGTCATTTATAACTGCAGTGTACTGGATTTTACTTTGAAAATGGTATTATTCTGTAAATTATGTAATTCTCTACCTAGCAGGGCTGTGTGGCAAACCTGGAGCCTTTGTTCAAGCTTAACATGATCATGAAAAGGAGCTGTTGCTCATGTGTTTTCATCACTGGATGATGGGAATTTAAGAACAGTTGTCTAGATGGTGTTGCTTTGATAAGCATGTTATAAGTCATAAGAGTCATATATAGATACAGAATTTGTCTGTAACCATGGGTCTTACTCACAAATGCTGTGACTCCCATTTTCTGGCTGTTGAAATGACTGCAGATACAGTCAGTCAGTACCTGGGGTAGAACCAGGAATGGAAACAAATCTCCCAGCTGCCAGATTCTAGCTGGTAGCTCTGATGACAAACTTTGCTTAAAAAGTAGATCAGAAAAGTTATGAGACATAAATGGGGGTAAGAAAGATTCCCCAGAGTACAAATTTCATTTTCTAACTCTGCTGTCCAAAAGTTAGTTGACTGCTAAGTTAGTTGGCTACTGAGTTAGTTGCCTGGGCTGGCACCTTACTTGTTGCATGGAAGAAAATATTTCCATGGGGCACTTCATTCCACCTGTCTCAGACTTCTTAGGCTCTAAAGCACAGAGATAAATCGTGCAGGCAATAACAAACAACTTTTTCAGGCAGAGAAACAAGTCTAGGTTCTGGTTAGAGCTTTGCTGTTTAAACATAGAAATGCTTAGACACAGAAATGCTTAAGCATAAACATTTCCCAAGTATTTTGGGAGTCTGAGTGAAAGGCAGTAGCTTTGCTGAAGCTGGTGGCTCTGGCAGTTTCTTTTATTTTTCCTTGAAGGGAAAAAAAATATATTTCCAAGTTGCAATACTGAGGTGAGGGTTCATATCAGATACCTGTGTGTCCTAGCTCATCCATCAGTTGAGTCCTACCTGATTCTAAGCCTCACTGAAACTGAGGGGAATCTTGGTGGTAGTGGATGCTGGCTCAGCCCCAAAGACTGTTTCAGTCACATCTTGCTTTCATTTTTAAGAGAATCAATTGCTTTGAAGCTGATGACACATATATCTTTATTAGACTGACCCAGTTATCAGTACAGGTTCACTTTGTACCCCCTTGGGTTGCCAAACACAATCTGTTTGACTGATGTCAGGTCCATTTCTCTGCATGATCATTCTTCCAGCAGTCAATACTGAGGTTTTTTAAGGTATCGACCAGAGAGCTATTGGATGAGGCAGGGCCACGTGACCTGCTGACCTAAAATACTGTAGCAAAAGTGGTGAAGATATGAAATCAATAACTTTATTGAAACAAATATCTGAGGCGACACTTTCTGCAGAAGGATTAAATGAAGAGGGTTGTTGTGGAAGTGGTCAAATTCTACATGGCTGATTCACCTAAGAACCCCGTCGGGTTAATGGGAATTCACACGTGAGTGAGAAAAACAGAGGAACATCATTTGGTTCAGTGTCAGGAACCAGGATGCATCTGCTGCAGTGATGTGGCCCATGCCAAGGTCTGACTCCTCTGACATCCTGCTTCTCCTTCAATGCCTCTGTCAGGCACTGGTGACTTCAGGGAGAGTTGTGGGCACTTGGTGGCACAGGAATTCTGGCAGCCCCCCAGTGAACTGTATATACACAAATATACACAAACCCCATACACTGGTCTTTGATTTGCAGCTGTTTGCATGGCCTCACAAGGGTGGAGGAATGATGGTAAAACCATACACTACACATAGACACACACTATAGTTATTTTCAGATTTCATGGGGTTTGAAACTAACTAGCATAAGCTCATCATCATTACCAGGTGCTCAGTGGTTCTGACATCTTCATCCTTAGCTGTTTTTTCCTTAGTGCTTGAGTAAAATCCCAGCCCTTTAGGTGAATCCAAGATTTCCTCAAAGCAGAACATGTTGTCACCAGCACCAGTCACTACAGAAAATGGTGCCATCCTTTGCTGAGGAACTGCAGGAAAAGTGATTTATTAGCATGTTATTTTGCTTTCTCAAAAAGTAACATTTTGGTTTGATTGTGAAACAGAGGGAAGAAAGAGCAAGGAAAAGCTCACCAAACAGCCATTTTATTGCTGTTGCTAGAAATAAAGTAAAGGTATGGGAGACTTTGCCACTCTTTTTTTGTAGCAGTGAATTTACTTCTTTTAGTAGGAAAATACAGACCACTCCATAGGGTGCACACTGGCAATCACTATGCCCATTTTTCATTTTAAATAAGTTTAAGCTATCCTCTCCTTTCTGGAGTTGGAGGTGTTAGGCTGGCATAGGTGGGTATGTGAAAGGAAAGTGGCATAATTCTGTGGGCTCTGGGTCAGATTTTGGCACAAATATCTCACTGTGCCTTGGCTCAGTTCACACTGTAATGCATTTTCAGTTTAATTGAAAGAATTAAAATGAAAAGAATTGGCTTGAATATATGTGCTTTATTTAATACTGCCACATCATGTTAAACTTAATAACAAATGAAATTATTCCTAAATCATTTCTTACTATTGAATGTGAGTTTTGTGAACTGAAATGAATTAACCATGAAGTCACTTTGCATCAGTGTTTTTGTATGTCAAATACTTCTCTCTGGGCTACAATGCTGAAATGATAGCTCATAAGTCATTCCTAGTAGATATATGCAAGTTTAAGTAGATTAATTGAGAACTGAAGCAATTAAAAAATATACTTGTAAAATTTGTGGGTTTTTTTGTGATAAATACAATGTCTACACTATAAGCAATAGTAAGCTTTTTATACGTTACATATACTTGGGAGATGAACTTGAAAAAGACCTTTGAGTGGCAGAAGACATGCAGGAATTATGATAGAAATTAACTCAATAATGAAATTCAAGCAGGAGTTTGATTCCTCCAAAGTACAGTGCATGTTTCCTGCTCACATACATCATCCCTCTAGCACTTGCTGTTCAATTAGTCTGTGATATCCCTCTGCATTTTAAATAATACCAGATGAGACCACCCCTTCTCTCTTTCTGTGAAATCACTTGGGATGCTTACAGAGCAAAACACAGAATCACAGAATTGTCACAGTTGGAAAAGACCTCTAAGATCACTGCATCCCACTGTCAGCAACTCCCCCAATAAAATAAATAAAATACATTTATCAGTACCTGTATCACCCTGCCCAGTAGAGCATGTCCTGAAGTGCCTCATCTACAGGGTTTTTAAATATTTCCAGGGATGGTGATTCCACCACCTCCCTGGGCAGGGAGGGAACACAGACCTATGGCATTTTCTTCTTTATGTATACATCTGCCTTCAAAAGATGTAAAATATATTTTACTCTAGCTTTTCTGAGCTAGGGTGTGATCCAGTTTCTTTTTTAACATGTTCCATATTCTTTACTGCTGTGAGGAAATATTCCATACTTCCTCTGCCCCAAGTTCAGTAATAACAATGACAGTAATGGGTGACTCTGGGTTTCTTAGTTCTACCTATTATAATTCTTTGGAATTCTGGGGAAAAAAAGCTATGTTATGGTGTTACAAATACATGTTTTCTAAAAGGTATTCACCAGCTCTCAGCCACAGCCCACTACTTTTAAGACATTAATCCTCCTTCTGAATTCAAAGTCATGAAAACAAGTTAGAGTTATGAGACCACCTTCTTTTTAGTCTCCTCCAAGTCACTTTCTGTGAAAAATGGTCCCTGAATAAAGCCCTGATTTTAGGCCTTGACTAAACCTTGTCCTTAAAGATGGCATCTGAGTTCTACCTTGAAGTAGCATCTCTTTCCAAGGCTTACCAACCCTTCACTGGAAGAGGAAAAATGCCAGCTTTATTTCTAACCTGATTTTTTTCTGCCTCAGCTCCAGCCAGTGGCTCAGATTCTGTTTTTCTTCATTAGACCAAGTGGGTCTTTGGCATGTGATGATTTTCCTTCAAGTTTACTTACTAACCATATCACATGCACGTACAAGTACCTGACAGTTCCACAGGGAAGTTATCTTTGCCAATTTTCTCCTTCTTCAGAAGTCAGTGAAAGTCAGTGATGACATTTCTGGAGGCTAAACAAAGGTGTTTTTGTCCAAGGCTGGAGAGAGGATGCCATACATGGGGGCCTTTCCCAGAAAATGGCCAGTTGATATCCTCCTCTCACTTACTGATGACTGTATGTGAAGCAATACAGCATGGGGAAAATAAATAAAATCTGAAACTCTTTGGGCATTTTGGGCATTTTTGAATGCACAAGCTATTTGCATTCCAAGTGATCTGTTTTTATACCCATATGGGGAAATACATCATAGCTCTACTTCCATGACATGTTTTATACAACATTATTGTTTCTGTATACTATCTGGCTATTTTCTATAGTAAGTTGACCACAGAATCCCTAATGTTTCCGTATTGTTATAATAATGGGTACCTGACATGGCACAGATCTCTGATTTATGCATACTCACACAAACATATTATTATATATATAAAATATATTATTATACATGTATGCATATACAACTTTTTCCCTCTACGGCCTTTCTGTGAAAATGTGATGTTTTTCATGTATTCTTGTAAGGTTTTAGTGCCTTTGCCCCCTGATTCACAGCCATGCTTTTTGCCTTGCCCCCGCTATACTTGCTGGCAGACTTTGACAGACTTCTGAACGAAGTTTGGGCTGGTGGGAAATCCTCTATGGGACTGAACTTTGCAGAAAGGCTACCTGAATGAAATTATTTCTAATGAGCATGCATGGCAAGTGAAGCCTTGTAATGCTACCCACTGGCTGGGTGTGTGGAATGAATACATTAGATTTAAATAAGGGGAAGAAGTCATAATGTTTGTGCAGCAGGCACTGTTTGCCAGTCCATGGTATTTACATTCTGTACCTCTTTCCCTTAAATGTTTCTACCTTAACAGATACTTTCTCAAGATGGAGAGACCACCTGATATAATAGCAGGTAATCTGTACTGAGCCTGAGCATCAACTGATTACCAGGCTTGCTTGAATTTACTATATGCTATTACAGTATTTTAGCAACCTGTAATATCCACCATTACTTTCTCTTGTGAGAGTCCTCAGACTGACTTCCCATTGCCATTTTTCCCTCTTTGGCAAATAAATACTGTAGTGTAGCCAATACAATCAGCAGAGTGTAACCAGAGTGGATGAGTTTTTAGCACAGATAATTAAAGCCCACTGTTCTCCACTGTAACAATTACAAGTACTTGAGAAAACAATGACAAGGTCATGCTGTGAATGCAGCCATCACTCAGGGAGTTCTCTGCCTTAATAAAACAATAACCCACTTGTTTAGAAAGCAACCTGGGAAGGAAGTGACAATAAAATTGTTTTCTTGGACGTATGTTCCCTTAACCACATAAAAGCAGAGCAATAGCACATTCTGCTAATTAAGACCAATTTCTCTTATCTGCCCTTATACCTTGAGTTGTGACTAAATCTTTGTGACCGAATGGGAAAGGCTGCTTGGATTGTGGGGGTGTAGGTGGAATTTTTATCTGGGAGTGATGTGGTGGCACACGTCCCCTATGGGCAACCCTGCCATGGAGCTGAGCTTCCCCAGCAACCCCCACAGCAAATATCAAGGTGACCAGCATCAATCACCTGCTACCACCCAGCTGCACAAAAATCCATGCTCAGGCATGGCCTTGGGTTGGGGAGGGAAAATTTTGAGCTTATTTAGTGCCATAACTTGGGACCAGGATCTTCCTTTCCATAATCTGAATAGGCTCTGGCCAGGGGGTCATGCCCATGCAGGGCAAGGACTAAGGTCCCATCACAGGGACTTATGTCCTGGACTTGTCCTCTTCTTGGCTTGGTGTAGACTCTATAGCTGCATTTCTTCTGCCATCCCAGGTGACTTCCTGAGCTCTAGTGTCTGGGCCTGTGCTGGAAAGATGCTTCCCTGAGGGGAACAAAGGGAGCTTAGACCCTACCTTGCCTTCCAGGATATGTCCTCATGAAGTCTGAATTTCCTCGTGCCTTGCAGTGATCCCAGAGGTACAGAGAGCACAAGGATCCATGGGCCCAAGGATAGTTCAGGTTAGAAGGAACCTCAGGAGGTCTGTTGTCCAACTTCCTGTTCAAAGTAAGGTAATTTCTGAGGTCAATCTAGGTTGCTCAGGGCTTTATTTAGTCTTGCTTTGAAAACTTTGAAAACAAGGATGGAGTCTGCAAACACCTCCCTGGAGAACTTGTTCCCTGTTCAACTGTCCCTTGTTTCCAGTTTGTCTTGCTTCAGCTTTTACCTGTTTTCTCTCTTCCTTCCACCTCAGAACTGTGAAGGATCTGGCTCTGTCATTTTGACCACCTCCTCATAAGTACTGGAAAACCCACAATTCACACCCATCCCAAGGGACAGGTGGGGAATTAATCCAGGCTTCCTTTCCCAGGACAGATTGGGCTTGGACCAGATGATCTTTCAAGGTCCCTTCCAGCCTGGTCTGTTCTGTGGTTCTTTGACTGGTGCCCACAGTTGCTGTGCCTGCTCTGGGGCACTCTGCTGTAAAATGTATCTCACTGTGTGTGTGTAGAACTCTATCAGTCTCTAAATTATTAATTTTCTCTCCTAAGCTCTTTCAAGCTAACAGGTGCTCCTCTCCTCAAATTTACTCATTTCTTCTCCAGAATGATTTCTTTCTGGAAGTCCTGCTGAAGGTCAGGCACAACTACAGTGGAGTTGCTTCCAAATGTGACTGTGAAACTCCAGAAAGGATATTTTCACTGTCAGTCTATACACTTCTCCTTTGAGACCTCCTTCAGGTATTTTGGGGCTAATCAAAGTGCCTTAAACACACACAACTCTTGAAGCCTCAGCTGAAACTGGAGTCAGGACTTGGGGATGAAGATTTCAGCTCAGCAAAGCCCTTTAAAGCTCCAAATTTCTTTGCAGGCTGGGGACAGGCTAAAGTGGCTGTTTTAAACCTGGCATTTAAATACTTTACCAGTGTGTGCTCTAAGCCCTGTGAGCATGCAGGTTGCAGCATAATGTGTTTTCTTTCCCATGTTACATGATAAAAAAACCCCCAAACTTACTGTTTTTGAAGTTTAGACCATTGTTAGAGTTAGCCCACATTGTAGGAGGTTTGTTGTTATAAAAGTATAAACTCTACACACAGATAAGAGTATCACTCTGTTAATGTCAAATATAACATTATCTGTTATCTCGGATATTAGTGATCTTCTTCAGCCTGAGATTCAGTTGTGCTGACCTCTCTGGCATAACCTGCCTATATTTATTTCTTAAGCATTTTCTCCTGTCAAGGAAGAAATCTGTAGCAACTTTCCACAATTCACAAGAAAAAAAAAAAGCTGTAATTATTGTGTAAGAACAGATGGTATACAGAAAGGATTTCTTGCAGATACACTGTAAGTTAATCACATCTTTTCTAAAGTATGTTGGAAAATTCTTGTTAATGTCTGAAATGAAATACTTATGATTACAGGAAATTAAATTACTTGCAACATTTTTTTTGCAGCCGCTGGCTTCCAACACACACTTTTTTCACACACACATATATACACACACATAACTATTGTTAATTAAGACTGTCTCCATTATGGGGCTAATTAACAATTAGCATAAACATAATTAGCTTACGTTGACATTTAACTCATTACATTGTTTAAATAATTTTCAGAAATTGCCCTTAGTGGCATTCTGTCATACTGAAATAATGGCAGCACTTTGTCATGTAAATTAAATGACATTTGTGTTGTTTCCTCTCTAGCTCAGGCATGGAAAGTTCTTTTTCATTTGAGCTATGTTCAGTCCAGGATCCAAGGCAATTTCCAAAACTTAAGCTAGAACATGCTCCTTGGGCACCCTCTGTAAGTAGGCAGAACTTTTAGGGATCTGCATCCCTTTGCCTCCAGAAGGCACCTGTCTGTCTCTGTCTCTATGAATGTGGAAATTCATTGTTCCCAGAGTGCTGCCTGCAGACTGGATAATGGGGAATGATTGGGAGGTGATGGGTTTGATCATGGAGAATGGAGGAGTAGAACCTTGCAGCTTGCTTTCTGCTCTTACGTGTTTGTGATCACAGCCAAGAAAGCCAACCCTATCCTGGGCTTGAGGAGTGACCAGAGGGGGAGTCTCCCCCCCTGTTTTGCCCTGGTGGGACCCCACCTGTAGTGCTGTGTCCAGTTCTGGGGTCCTCAGCTCAGGAGAGGTGTGGAGATGTTGGAGTGGGTCCAGAGGCCACAAAAATGTTCAGAGGGCTGGAGGACTCTCCCAGAAGGCCAGGCTGAGAGAGCTGGGTCTCTTCAGTCTGGAGAAGATAAAGTTCCAGGGAGGTCTCACTGTGGCCTTTAAATACTTAAACAGGGCTTAAAAGAACCATGGGGACAGGCTTTAGTAGACACCTTTAGCAATAGGACAAGGAGTAGTGGTTTTAAAGTGAATGAGGGTAGAATTAAACTAGCTGCAAGTGTTTTATGATGAGGGTGGTGAAACACTGGCAGAGGTTGCTGAGAGGGTGGTAGATACCCCAGTCCCTGTAAACATTGGAAGTCAGACTGGATGTGGCTGAACAACTGATCTGGTTGAAGATGTCCCTGCTCATTGCTGGAGGATTGGACTGGGTGGCCTCCAGATGGTACATTGTGCCATGACAGTTGAAAGGGGAATCCCATTTGCTGCAATGTGAGGGTTGTGAGGGGTCAGTTGGGACAAGCAAGTGGGAAATCACTGATGGCTTGCTGCAGAATTCTTGGGTTTTAGGTATTTGCAACAGGATTCCTATTCCACAGCCCAACCCACCTGCAGCACATGGGTAGCAGGGAAGGGGAAAGCTGTAAAGCTCTGACCCTTCACAGCTCTTCTCTGTGATGCTTTCATATATATGTACTACTGTAGGGGTTTCTATACAACATTCTGAGATCCTTTAACTCCTGATAAATCCCTTTAATACAAATTCCTGAGGGAGATTTTGGTATCATCGTATTCTAGGTCAAAAGAAGGGTGGAGAAGAAAAAAGATGAAGAAATG